>NC_053501.1:114892897-114927897 GCF_905171775.1 Rana temporaria
ATATATATATATATATATATTTATATACACACACACACAATAAAATAATAATTAGTAACATAAAAAAATTGAAATAATATACAAAATAACTAATATAATAAAATAGAATACAATTTAATACCAAGTCATATGATATAATATATTTAATATAACATAATATAATGCATCATAATTTAATATAATATAATGCAATACAAATAATAGAAATAATAATATAATAACATAAAAATGAATGAAATAGTATACAAAATAATATAATATAATAAAACAGAATATAATTTAATACCAGGTGATATAATAGAATAGAATGCATCATAATTTAACCCCATACCATACAATTAAACTATAAAATAAGATGTTATTTTAGCAAATGATATAAAGTATAATGTTATGATATAAGATGATAATTAGTAACCTATAATTGCAGTAAATATTGTAATAAACAATGTAACATGTCATCTCCTCTGTAAACAAACCTCTCTGTTGGCCCCCCACAGTCACATGTGACAGCCCAGCACTCTCTCCCCCACAATGCAGTGCGGCGGAGGGGGGGGAGTGATTGAGGCTCAGAGTACAGAAGGGGAAGAGTCTGGAGCAGAGCCGGGTGTACAGTCACTGGACAGAGAAGCATGGAGCATTTCTTGGAGGGTTGCAAGGCCGCCTTACAGGTAAGAAAAACCCCCTTCTGAGTCACTCTATGGTGGATCTGCATTGCATGCTTGTCTGAAGAGCTAGCAATCCACTCTGGTATCATGGGGGTGCTGCTGAAGATTCAGCCACCTGATGCCCTGTGTGTGAGAGGGGAGGGGGGGGGGCACAGCACTGTCATAGGAAGTCCTCAAGGAGGAGGAAATATTCAGGTATAAAGCCACAGTGCTTGACTGAAGAGCTAGCAATCCACTCTGGCATCATAGAGGGTGCTGACTCAAAGATTTGTCCACCCGCTACAACTTCTGCGTCCCTGTTCTTGTTTGTTGGCACAAGAAAGGGTGCATGGATGGACCACATTCGTAAGATGACCCCTGAGGAGGAGGAAATATCAGGTCCTAAAAGCCCTCAATGCAGGAATATGCTTGCGCTGAAGATCTAGCAATCCACTCTGCATTATGGGGGGGGGGGGGGGTGCTGACTCAAAGATTTGTCCACCCAATACAACTTCTGCGTCCTGTTCTTGTGTTGGCATAAGAAAGGGGTGTGCATGGTGACCCACATTCGTAAGATGACCCCTGAGGAGGTAGGAAAATATTCAGGTCTTTTAAAGCCTCAGTGCTGAAGGTTCAAAGGGGCGGATCCACAGACGAAGTACGCCGGCGTATCTACTGATACGCCGGCGTACTTTCAAATTTGCCGCGTCGTATCTTTAGTTTGAATCCTCAAACCAAGATACGACGGCTTCTGGGTTCGACCCCGACCAGGAGTACGGCTTTGTACGCCTTCGGATCGTAGGTGCAATACTTTGGCGCCCGCTGGGTGGAGTTTGCGTCGTTTTATTCCGCGTCGGGTATGCAAATTAGCGATTTACGACGATCCAACGAACGTACGCGCGGGCGTTTGCGTTTTCTAACGTCGTCTGTAGTCTGCTTTTTCCGGCGTATAGTTAACGCCGCTATTTCTGCGGCGTATAGATAGACTTGCCATGTTAAGTATGGCCGTCGTTCCCGCGTCGGAATTAGAATTTATTTTTTTTTTTTTTTTTTGCGTCAGTCGTGAATAGGGATGGACGTAAGTCACGTCGAGTTAAAAAAATGACGGCATTTCGCGCAAAGCACGGCGGGAAAATTACGAAACGGCGCATGCGCAGTTGAATCGGCGCGGGGACACGCTTCATTTAAATGAATCACGCCCCCTACCCGCCCAATTTGAATTACGCCGCCAGAGATAGACTATGCCGCCGTAACTTGCGGCGCAAATTCGTCCTGGATTTGACTTAAAGCCAGGTAAGATACGGCGGCGTAGCGTATCTCTGATACGCTGCGCCTGTCCATTTGTATGTGGATCTGGCCCCACAGTGCTGAAGGTTTAAAGTGTCTCCTGAAAACCTGACAATCCGGAGGGGAGAGGGAAGGGCAGAGACATCTGTCCGCATTCCATAGAAAGTACAGTGACAGGCCGGGGGCCCCTCCCCCTATGTACACCGCTCATGTCATTCTCGGTATCTGTCCTGTGTACACCGCTCATGTCATTCTCGGTATCTGTCCTATGTACACCGCTCATGTCATTCTCGGTATCTGTCCTATGTATGGGCTCTGCACAGTACTACTTCTCTCCTCCTATGTACACCGCTCATGTCATTCTCGGTATCTGTCCTGTGTACACCGCTCATGTCATTCTCGGTATCTGTCCTATGTACACCGCTCATGTCATTCTCGGTATCTGTCCTGTGTACACCGCTCATGTCATTCTCGGTATCTGTCCTATGTATGGGCTCTGCACAGTACTACTTCTCTCCTCCTATGTACACCGCTCATGTCATTCTCGGTATCTGTCCTGTGTACACCGCTCATGTCATTCTCGGTATCTGTCCTGTGTACACCGCTCATGTCATTCTCGGTATCTGTCCTGTGTACACCGCTCATGTCATTCTCGGTATCTGTCCTGTGTACACCGCTCATGTCATTCTCGGTATCTGTCCTGTGTACACCGCTCATGTCATTCTCGGTATCTGTCCTGTGTACACCGCTCATGTCATTCTCGGTATCTGTCCTATGTACACCGCTCATGTCATTCTCAGTATCTGTCCTATGTACACCGCTCATGTCATTCTCGGTATCTGTCCTATGTATGGACTCTGCACAGTACTACTTCTCTTGTCCTGTATGCCGGGTGTAATTCTCGGTATCTGTTCTTATTCTGTATGTAAGGACTCTGCACAGTACTACTTCTCTCGTCCTGTATGCCGGGTGTAATTCTCGGTATCTGTCCTTATTCTCTATGGACTCTGCACAGTACCACTTCTCTTGTCCTGTATGTCGGGTGTAATTCTTGGTATCTGTTTTTATTCTCTATGGACTCTGCACAGTACTACTTCTCTTGTCCTGTATGCGGGTGTAATTCTCGGTATCTGTTCTTATTCTGTATGGACTCTGCACAGTACTACTTCTCTCGTCCTGTATGCCGGGTGTAATTCTCGGTATCTGTTCTTATTCTCTATGGGCTCTGCACAGTACTACTTCTCTTGTCCTGTATGTCGGGTGTAATTCTCGGTATCTGTTCTTATTCTGTATGTATGGGCTCTGCACAGTACTACTTCTCTTGTCCTGTATGCCGGGTGTAATTCTCGGTATCTGTTCTTATTCTCTATGGACTCTGCACAGTACCACTTCTCTTGTCCTGTATGCCGGGTGTAATTCTCGGTATCTGTTCTTATTCTCTATGGGCTCTGCACAGTACTACTTCTCTTGTCCTGTATGTCGGGTGTAATTCTCGGTATCTGTTCTTATTCTGTATGGACTCTGCACAGTACTACTTCTCTCATCCTGTATGCCGGGTGTAATTCTCGGTATCTGTTCTTATTCTGTATGGACTCTGCACAGTACTACTTCTCTCATCCTGTATGCCGGGTGTAATTCTCGGTATCTGTTCTTATTCTCTATGGACTCTGCACAGTACTACTTCTCTTGTCCTGTATGCCGGGTGTAATTCTCGGTATCTGTCCTTATTCTGTATGGGCTCTGCACAGTACTACTTCTCTCGTCCTGTATGTCGGGTGTAATTCTTGGTATCTCTCCTTATTCTGTATGGACTCTGCACAGTACTACTTCTCTCATCCTGTATGCCGGGTGTAATTCTCGGTATCTGTTCCTATTCTGTATGTATGGGCTCTGCACAGTACTACTTCTCTTGTCCTGTATGCCGGGTGTAATTCTCGGTATCTGTCCTTATTCTGTATGTATGGGCTCTGCACAGTACTACTTCTCTTGTCCTGTATGCCGGGTGTAATTCTCGGTATCTGTTCTTATTCTGTATGGGCTCTGCACAGTACTACTTCTCTCATCCTGTATGTCGGGTGTAATTCTTAGTATCTGTTCTTATTCTGTATGGACTCTGCACAGTACTACTTCTCTTGTCCTGTATGTCGGGTGTAATTCTCGGTATCTCTTCTTATTCTGTATGGACTCTGCACAGTACTACTTCTCTTGTCCTGTATGTCGGGTGTAATTCTTAGTATCTGTTCTTATTCTGTATGGACTCTGCACAGTACTACTTCTCTTGTCCTGTATGACGGGTGTAATTCTCGGTATCTGTTCTTATTCTCTATGGACTCTGCACAGTACTACTTCTCTCGTCCTGTATGTCGGGTGTAATTCTCGGTATCTGTTCTTATTCTGTATGTATGGGCTCTGCACAGTACTACTTCTCTCATCCTGTATGCCGGGTGTAATTCTCGGTATCTGTTCTTATTCTGTATGGACTCTGCACAGTACTACTTCTCTCGTCCTGTATGCCGGGTGTAATTCTCGGTATCTGTTCTTATTCTCTATGGACTCTGCACAGTACTACTTCTCTCGTCCTGTATGTCGGGTGTAATTCTTGGTATCTGTTTTTATTCTCTATGGACTCTGCACAGTACTACTTCTCTTGTATGTCGGGTGTAATTCTCGGTATCTGTTCTTATTCTGTATGCATGGACTCTGCACAGTACTACTTCTCTTGTCCTGTATGCCGGGTGTAATTCTCGGTATCTGTTCTTATTCTCTATGGACTCTGCACAGTACTACTTCTCTTGTCGTGTATGACGGGTGTAATTCTCGGTATCTGTTCTTATTCTCTATGGACTCTGCACAGTACTACTTCTCTTGTATGTCGGATGTAATTCTCGGTATCAGTTCTTATTCTGTCTGTATGGACTCTGCACAGTACTACTTCTCTTGTCCTGTATGACGGGTGTAATTCTCGGTATCTGTCCTTATTCTGTATGTATGGGATCTGCACAGTACTACTTCTCTCATCCTGTATGCCGGGTGTAATTCTCGGTATCTGTTCTTATTCTCTATGGACTCTGCACAGTACTACTTCTCTCGTCCTGTATGACGGGTGTAATTCTCGGTATCTGTCCTTATTCTCTATGGACTCTGCACAGTACTACTTCTCTTGTCCTGTATGCCGGGTGTAATTCTCGGTATCTGTCCTTATTCTCTATGTATGGGCTCTGCACAGTACCACTTCTCTTGTACTGCATGTCGGGTGTAATTCTCGGTATCTGTCCTTATTCTCTATGGACTCTGCACAGTACTACTTCTCTTGTCCTGTATGCCGGGTGTAATTCTCGGTATCTGTCCTTATTCTCTATGTATGGGCTCTGCACAGTACCACTTCTCTTGTACTGCATGTCGGGTGTAATTCTCGGTATCTGTCCTTATTCTCTATGTATGGGCTCTGCACAGTACTACTTCTCTTGTCCTGCATGCCGGGTGTAATTCTCGGTATCTGTCCTTATTCTCTATGCTCGGTGTCAGTCATTGTCACACAGCCGCGTGTTTATCTCTAGCAGTCGTGTTATCAGCTCTTAGGCCCCGCCCCCTGTTCCCCGTCACATGACTTGTTTTTCGCGGTTGCGTCTCTTTTTGACACCCGTGACGGGCCTTTCCCTTGTGCCTGATTTTAGCGCAGGCCTCTGAATGGAGTCATACGAGTTCGTCCCGTCACATGACGTTTTTCAGGAAATTCTTACCACATGCCATGTCGGCCTGTTATGAAATATTGTTGGGTGACTGGGGGGGGGTGGCATGGATAGAGACTTCCATTCTGAGAGGGGGGACCCGTTGTAGTATTACTTTTCAGTTTCGGTTGGCGGAGGGGTCCTCGTTCTGTAGAATTGCTCCTCACTGCTGGTTGGCGGAGAGGTCCTCGGTCTGTAGAATTGCTCCTCACTGCTGGTTGGCGGAGAGGTCCTCGGTCTGTAGAATTGCTCCTCACTGTTGGTTGTCGGAGGGGTCCTCAGTCTGTAGAATTGCTCCTCACTGTTGGTTGTCGGAGGGGTCCTCAGTCTGTAGAATTGCTCCTTAATGTTGGTTGGCGGAGGGGTCCTCAGTCTGTAGAATTGCTCCTCACTGTTGGTTGGCGGAGGGGTCCTCGGTCTGTAGAATTGCTCCTCACTGTTGGTTGGCGGAGGGGTCCTCGGTCTGTAGAATTGCTCCTCACTGCTGGTTGGCGGAGAGGTCCTCGGTCTGTAGAATTGCTCCTCACTGTTGGTTGTCGGAGGGGTCCTCAGTCTGTAGAATTGCTCCTCACTGTTGGTTGTCGGAGGGGTCCTCAGTCTGTAGAATTGCTCCTTAATGTTGGTTGGCGGAGGGGTCCTCAGTCTGTAGAATTGCTCCTCACAGTTGGTTGGCGGAGGGGTCCTCGGTCTGTAGAATTGCTCCTCACTGTTAGTTGGCGGAGGGGTCCTCAGTCTGTAGAATTGCTCCTTAATGTTGGTTGGCGGAGGGGTCCTCAGTCTGTAGAATTGCTCCTTAATGTTGGTTGGCGGAGGGGTCCTCAGTCTGTAGAATTGCTCCTTAATGTTGGTTGGCGGAGGGGTCCTCAGTCCGTAGAATTGCTCCTCACAGTTGGTTGGTGGAGGGGTCCTCGGTCTGTAGAATTGCTCCTCACTGTTGGTTGGCGGAGGGGTCCTCGGTCTGTAGAATTGCTCCTCACTGTTGGTTGGCAGGGGGGGTCCTTGGTCTGTAGAATTGCTCCTCACTGTTGGTTGGCGGAGGGGTCCTCAGTCCGTAGAATTGCTCCTCACTGTTGGTTGGCGGAGGGGTCCTCGGTCTGCAGAATTGCTCCTCACTGTTGGTTGGCGGAGGGGTCCTCGGTTTGCAGAATTGCTCCTCACTGTTGGTTGGCGGAGGGGTCCTCGGTCTGTAGAATTGCTCCTCATTGTTGGTTGGCGGAGGGGTCCTCGATTTGCAGAATTGCTCCTCACTGTTGGTTGTCGGAGGGGTCCTCGGTCTGTAGAATTGCTCCTCATTGTTGGTTGGCGGAGGGGTCCTCGATTTGCAGAATTGCTCCTCACTGTTGGTTGTCGGAGGGGTCCTCGGTCTGTAGAATTGCTCCTCACTGTTGGTTGTCGGAGGGGTCCTCAGTCTGTAGAATTGCTCCTCACTGTTGGTTGGCAGGGGGGGTCCTTGGTCTGTAGAATTGCTCCTCACTGTTGGTTGGCGGAGGGGTCCTCAGTTTGCAGAATTGCTCCTCACTGTTGGTTGGCGGAGGGGTCCTCAGTTTGCTGATTTGCTCCTCACTGTTGGTTGGCAGGGGGGGTCCTTGGTCTGTAGAATTGCTCCTCACTGTTGGTTGGCGGAGGGGTCCTCAGTCCGTAGAATTGCTCCTCACTGTTGGTTGGCGGAGGGGTCCTCGGTCTGCAGAATTGCTCCTCACTGTTGGTTGGCGGAGGGGTCCTCGGTTTGCAGAATTGCTCCTCACTGTTGGTTGGCGGAGGGGTCCTCGGTCTGTAGAATTGCTCCTCATTGTTGGTTGGCGGAGGGGTCCTCGATTTGCAGAATTGCTCCTCACTGTTGGTTGGCGGAGGGGTCCTCGGTCTGTAGAATTGCTCCTCACTGTTGGTTGGCGGAGGGGTCCTCGGTCTGTAGAATTGCTCCTCACTGTTGGTTGGCGGAGGGGTCCTCGGTCTGTAGAATTGCTCCTCACTGTTGGTTGGCGGCGGGGTCCTCGGTCTGTAGAATTGCTCCTCACTGTCGGTTGGCGGAGGGGTCCTCGGTCTGTAGAATTGCTCCTCACTGTTGGTTGGCGGAGGGGTCCTCGGTCTGTAGAATTGCTCCTTAATGTTGGTTGGCGGAGGGGTCCTTGGTCTGACTCTGTAGAATTGCTCCTCACTGTTGGTTGGCGGAGGGGTCCTTAGTCCGTAGAATTGCTCCTCACTGTTGGTTGTCGGAGGGGTCCTCGGTCTGTAGAATTGCTCCTCACTGTTGGTTGGCGGAGGGGTCCTCGGTCTGTAGTTTAGCTCCTCACTGTTGGTTGGCGGAGGGGTCCTCGGTCTGTAGTTTAGCTCCTCACTGTTGGTTGGCGGAGGGGTCCTCGGTCTGCAGAATTGCTCCTCACTGTTGGTTGGCGGAGGGGTCCTCGGTTTGCAGAATTGCTCCTCACTGTTGGTTGGCGGAGGGGTCCTCGGTCTGTAGAATTGCTCCTCATTGTTGGTTGGCGGAGGGGTCCTCGATTTGCAGAATTGCTCCTCACTGTTGGTTGGCGGAGGGTCCTCGGTCTGTAGAATTGCTCCTCACTGTTGGTTGGCGGAGGGGTCCTCGGTCTGTAGAATTGCTCCTCACTGTTGGTTGGCGGAGGGGTCCTCGGTCTGTAGAATTGCTCCTCACTGTTGGTTGGCGGAGGGGTCCTCGGTCTGTAGAATTGCTCCTCACTGTTGGTTGGCGGAGGGGTCCTCGGTCTGTAGAATTGCTCCTCACTGTTGGTTGGCGGAGGGGTCCTCGGTTTGCAGAATTGCTCCTCACTGTTGGTTGGCGGAGGGGTCCTTGGTCTGTAGAATCGCTCCTCACTGTTGGCTGGCGGAGGGGTCCTTGGTCTGACTCTGTAGAAGTGCTCCTCACTGTTGGTTGGCGGAGGGGTCCTTGGTCTGACTCTGTAGAATTGCTCCTTAATGTTGGTTGGCGGAGGGGTCCTCGGTCTGTAGAATTGCTCCTCACTGTTGTTTGGGTGGAGGGATCCTTGGTCTGACTCTGTAGAATTGCTCCTCACTATTAGTTGGCGGAGGGGTCCTTTGTCTGTAGAATTGCTCCTCACTGTTGGACCCCTCTGCCAACCTACAGTGAAGAGCAGTTCTACAGACTTTGGACCCCTCCATCAGCCAACAGTGAGGAGCAATTCTATAGACTGAGAACCCCCTCTGCCAACCAGTCAACTAATAGTGAGGAGCAATCCTATGCACTAAGGACCTTTCCATCAACGAGGAGCAATTCTATGCACTGAGGAGCAATTCAATGTAATACGGACCCCTCTGCCAACCTACAGTGAAGGGCAGTTCTACAGACTGAGGACCCCTTTACCGACCAACAGTGATGAGCAATTCTGCAGACTGAGGACCCCTGAGTCAACTAACAGTGAGGAGCAATTCTACACACCACTGACCCCGACCTCCGTCAACCAACAATGAGAAGCAACATTATGGGGTTGCAGAGGGGTTCTCAATCTATAGAATTACTCCTCATGGTTGGACCCCTCTGCCAGCCTACAGTAAAGAGCAGTTCTACAGACGGAGGAGCAATTCTAAGAACTGAGGATCCCTTCACCAACCAACCACGAGGAGTCATTCTACAGACTGAGGATCCCTCCACCAACCAATTGTGAGGAGTAATTCTATAGACTGAGAACCCCTCTGCAACCTACAGACTGAGGACTCCTCCACCAACTAACAGTGAGGAGCAATTCTATGCACTGAGGACCTCTCCATCAACGAGGAGCAATTCTATTCAATAAGGACCTCTCTGCCAACCTACAGTGAAGGGCAGTTCTACAGACCCCTTTACCGACCAACAGTGAGGAGTAATTCTACAGACTAAGGACCCCTCCGCCAACCAACAGTAAGGAGCAATTCTGCAGACTGACGACCCCCTCACAAACTAACAGCGAGGAGCAATTCTACAATGCAGACCCCTCCGTCAACCAACAATGAGGAGCAACATTATGGGGTTGTAGAGGGGTTCACAGTCTATAGAATTACTCCTCATGGTTGGACCCCCTCTGCCAACCTACAGTGAGGAGCAATTCTACAGACTGAGCACCCCCTCACAAACAGTGAGGAGCAATTCTACAGACTGAGGACCCCTCACAAACTAACAGTGAGGAGCAATTCTACAGACTGAGGACCCCCTCACAAACTAACAGTGAGGAGCAATTCTACAGACTGAGGACCCCCTCACAAACAGTGAGGAGCAATTCTACAGACTGAGGACCCCTCACAAACTAACAGTGAGGAGCAATTCTACAATGCAGACCCCTCCGTCAACCAACAATGAGGAGCAACATTATGGGGTTGTAGAGGGGTTTTCAGTCTATAGAATTACTCCTCATGGTTGGACCCCCTCTGCCAACCTACAGCGAGGAGCAATTCTACAGACTGAGGACCCCCTCACAAACAGTGAGGAGCAATTCTACAGACTGAGGACCCCCTCACAAACAGTGAGGAGCAATTCTACAGACTGAGGACCCCCTCACAAACAGTGAGGAGCAATTCTACAGACTGAGGACCCCCTCACAAACAGTGAGGAGCAATTCTACAGACTGAGGACCCCCTCACAAACAGTGAGGAGCAATTGTACAGACTAAGGACCCCCTTCACAAACTAACAGTAAGGAGCAATTCTACAGACTGAGGACCCCCTCACAAACTAACAGTGAGGAGCAATTCTACAGACTGAGGACCCCCTCACAAACTAACAGTAAGGAGCAATTCTATAGACTGAGGACCCCCTTCACAAACTAACAGTAAGGAGCAATTCTACAGACTGAGGACCCCCTCACAAACTAACAGTGAGGAGCAATTCTACAGACTGAGGACCCCCTCACAAACTAACAGTAAGGAGCAATTCTATAGACTGAGGACCCCCTCAAAAACTAATAGTGAGGAGCAATTCTACAGACTGAGGACCCCCTCACAAACTAACAGGAGCAATTCTACACACTGCAGACCCCTCTGTCAACCAACAATGAGGAGCAATATTATGGGGTTGCAGAGGGGTTCTCAATCTATAGAATTACTCCTGAGAAGGGTCCAACCACCAGGAGTAATTCTACAGACTGAGGATCCCTCCACCAACTGTGAGGAGTAATTCTATAGACTGAGAACCCCTCTGCAACCCCATAATATTGCTCCTCATTGTTGGGTGACGGAGGAGTCCTCAGTCTGTAGGTTGCAGAGGGGTTCTCAGTCTATAGAATTGCTCCTCACAGTTGGTTGGTGGAGGGATCCTCTGTCAGAGGCGGCTCTCTAATTAGGCAAAAAAAGGCGGTAGCCTAAGGCCTCGCGCTCCCAGGGGCCTCGCGACCGCCTAATTTGCCTGACTTGTGCGTGGGAGAATGGGGGGGGGGGGGGGGAATATCCCTGGTCAGTGTCCCCAAGCTGGCAGGGTGAGCGGGAAGGCATAAGTGCTAAGGTAGCACCATTGATGGTCATCTTGTGTAGATTAAAATACAGAAGACACCAATGGTCCATAAGAGTTTATCATAAAAGTTTGATGTCGCAATTAGGGGCGTGGCCTGTTGAGATCGAATGTAGATGCCGAGAAGCGGAAGAGTAGGTGTGTTTTTCCTGCAATACGCTCGGAATAATTGGCAGCAGAACAGGCGCCCTGGTTCCTAGCTGCTAAAATCAATGTTGTTGGTCGGGACAAAGGGTTTGTTGATGGGTAAATGCGGGGTTGTGTGTTCGCTGTAATTATACAGGCGATCGAAGTTTGCAGTTACAAAAAGGGGTTTGTTGGTTGTAATCCTTACGGCGGCTATCACCGAAAAATGCTTTACCGTATTACCGGGTAGAAGAAAACATTCTTTTTTTATTTATTTATTTTTTGGGGTGGGCTGCGTCCGGAGTGCAGGGTTGAGGGGCGGGCTGCGTCCGGAGTGCAGGGTTGAGGGGCGGGTTGCGTCCTGGGTGCAGGGTTGAGGGGCGGGTTGCGTCCTGGGTGCAGGGTTGAGGGGCGGGTTGCGTCCTGGGTGCAGGGTTGAGGGGCGGGCTGCGTCCGGGGTGCAGGGTTGAGGGGCGGGTTGCGTCCGGAGTGCAGGGTTGAGGGGCGGGTTGCGTCCTGGGTGCAGGGTTGAGGGGCGGGTTGCGTCCTGGGTGCAGGGTTGAGGGGCGGGCTGCGTCCTGGGTGCAGGGTTGAGGGGCGGGCTGCGTCCGGAGTGCAGGGTTGAGGGGCGGGCTGCGTCCGGAGTGCAGGGTTGAGGGGCGGGCTGCGTCCGGAGTGCAGGGTTGAGGGGCGGGTTGCGTCCTGGGTGCAGGGTTAAGGGGCGGGTTGCGTCCTGGGTGCAGGGTTGAGGGGCGGGTTGCGTCCTGGGTGCAGGGTTGAGGGGCGGGTTGCGTCCTGGGTGCAGGGTTGAGGGGCGGGTTGCGTCCTGGGTGCAGGGTTGAGGGGCGGGCTGCGTCCGGAGTGCAGGGTTGAGGGGCGGGCTGCGTCCGGAGTGCAGGGTTGAGGGGCGGGCTGCGTCCTGGGTGCAGGGTTGAAGAAAACATTTTTTTTTTTTTGTGCTTACGTCCTTGTTCAGGCACTTTCTGTTATAGCAGGGGTGTCAAACAAATGTTTCATTGCAGGCCACATCAGCACTATGGTGGCCCTCAAGGGGCTGCTTGTATCTAAGGGTGTGCTACATCGGGAGTGCGGGGTTCAGGGGTGCTCTGCGTGCGGGGTTCAGGGGTGCTCTGCGTGCAGAGTGCGGGTTTCAGGGGTGCTCTGCGTGCGGGTTTCAGGGGTGCTCTGCGTGCGGGTTTCAGGGGTGCTCTGCGTGCGGGGTTCAGGGGTGCTCTGCGTGCAGAGTGCGGGTTTCAGGGGTGCTCTGCGTGCGGGGTTCAGGGGTGCTCTGCTTGCGGGGTTCAGGGGTGCTCTGCGTGCGGGGTTCAGGGGTGCTCTGCGTTCAGGGGTGCTCTGCGTTCAGATTGCGGGGTTCAGGGGTGCTTTGCGTCCAGAGTGCGGGGTTCAGGGGTGCTCTACGTGCGGGGTTCAGGGGTGCTCTACGTGCAGAGTGCGGGGGTTCAGTGGTGCTCTGTGTCCAGGGTGTGGGGTTCAGGGGTGCTCTGCGTCCAGGGTGCGGGGTTGAGGGGTGCTCTGCGTGCGGGGTTCAGGGGTGCTCTGCGTCCAGGGTGCGGGGTTCAGGGGTGCTCTGCGTGCAGAGTGCGGGGGTTCAGGGGTGCTCTGCGTGCGGGGGTTCAGGGGTGCTCTGCGTGCGGGGTTCAGGGGTGCTCTGCGTGCAGAGTGCGGGGTTCAGGGGTGCTCTGCGTGCGGGGTTCAGGGGTGCTCTGCGTGCAGGGTTCAGGGGTGCTCTGCGTGCGGGGTTCAGGGGTGCTCTGCGTTCAGATTGCGGGGTTCAGGGGTGCTTTGCGTCCAGAGTGCGGGGTTCAGGGGTGCTCTACGTGCGGGGTTCAGTGGTGCTCTACGTGCAGAGTGCGGGGGTTCAGTGGTGCTCTGTGTCCAGGGTGTGGGGTTCAGGGGTGCTCTGCGTCCAGGGTGCGGGGTTGAGGGGTGCTCTGCGTGCGGGGTTCAGGGGTGCTCTGCGTCCAGGGTGCGGGGTTCAGGGGTGCTCTGCGTGCGGGGGTTCAGGGGTGCTCTGCGTGCGGGGGTTCAGGGGTGCTCTGCGTGCGGGGGGTCAGGGGTGCTCTGCGTGCAGAGTGCGGGGTTCAGGGGTGCTCTGTGTGCGGGGGTTCAGGGGTGCTCTGTGTGCAGAGTGCGGGGGTTCAGGGGTGCTCTGCGTGCAGAGTGCGGGGTTCAGGGGTGCTCTGCGTGCGGGGTTCAGGGGTGCTCTGTGTGCGGGGTTCAGGGGTGCTCTGCGTGCAGAGTGCGGGGTTCAGGGGTGCTCTGTGTGCGGGGGTTCAGGGGTGCTCTGCGTGCAGAGTGCGGGGGTTCAGGGGTGCTCTGCGTGCGGGGTTCAGGGGTGCTCTGCGTGCGGGGTTCAGGGGTGCTCTGTGTGCGGGGTTCAGGGGTGCTCTGCGTGCAGAGTGCGGGGTTCAGGGGTGCTCTGTGTGCGGGGGTTCAGGGGTGCTCTGTGTGCAGAGTGCGGGGGTTCAGGGGTGCTCTGTGTGCAGAGTGCGGGGGTTCAGGGGTGCTCTGCGTGCAGAGTGCGGGGTTCAGGGGTGCTCTGTGTGCGGGGGTTCAGGGGTGCTCTGTGTGCAGAGTGCGGGGGTTCAGGGGTGCTCTGTGTGCAGAGTGCGGGGGTTCAGGGGTGCTCTGAGTGCGGGGGTTCAGGGGTGCTCTGCGTGCGGGGGTTCAGGGGTGCTCTGCGTGCGGGGTTCAGGGGTGCTCTGCGTGCGGGGGTTCAGGGGTGCTCTGCGTACGTGCAGCTTAGGTGTCTTATCCTGCAATTGGTTTTCTGGCAGCAGCTGTTAAGCACCGATGTTGGCTGCGCTGTCTGCCTTCCAAAACATGGAATGGAGATTAGTTGATCTTTTACAATCGCTCGCCTTAGCAGCTCGCGGCCAATAGAAAACGCGTCTCATTGAAAGCCCCAGAGTGGGGCGATAATGTTTCATGGCGCTCGGCGGGGGAATTAATGCGTTTTTATGGTTTCCGGTCGGACGGGGGCGGGGCCCGGCGTCTCAAGGTCGTCGCTCTGCGCTGCCGGGAATTCCCATCTGGAACTTAAGTGCCTCGGTTTTTATATAATCTTTTTCCCTTTTAACGATCAGAAAAAAAAAAAGATCGTTAATTGGCGGCTGCCCTTTGTGCGCAGCACAGCGTTCTATTCCTGGATCCTCCTCTCCGATTTCACAGAATTCCCTTCCCACCATTACAGCTTTATATATACACTGTGCTGGACATTATATACTCCTCCAGTCTATACACTGTGCTGTACATTATATACTCCTCCAGTCTATACACTGTGCTGTACATTATACACTCCACGCTCCTCCAGTCTATACACTGTGCTGTACATTATACACTCCACGCTCCTCCAGTCTATACACTGTGCTGTACATTATATACTCCACAGTCCTCCAGTCTATACACTGTGCTGTACATTATATACTCCACAGTCCTCCAGTCTATACACTGTGCTGGACATTATATACTCCACACTCCTCCAGTCTATACACTGTGCTGTACATTATACACTCCACGCTCCTCCAGTCTATACACTGTGCTGTACATTATATACTCCACAGTCCTCCAGTCTATACACTGTGCTGTACATTATATACTCCACACTCCTCCAGTCTATACACTGTGCTGTACATTATATATTCACACTCCTCCAGTCTATACACTGTGCTGTACATTATACACTCCACGCTCCTCCAGTCTATACACTGTGCTGTACATTATATACTCCACACTCCTCCAGTCTATACACTGTGCTGGACATTATATACTCCACGTGCCCCCAGTCTATATACACTGTGCTGTACATTATATAGTGCACACTCCTCCAGTCTATACACTGTGCTGTACATGACACACTCCTCCAGTCTATACACTGTGCTGGACATTATATACTCCACGCTCCTCCAGTCTATACACTGTGCTGTACAGTTTACTGCACAAAGAGTGGTGCTCTATATCTCACACCCGCTCTGCTTTGTGCACTGTGCTGTATATTATATACTCTACTATAGTTGCTCTTTAGAAACCAATCATTTGAAGGCACCTTGTCCCCCAGATATGATTGGCCCCCACGTTGCGCTCACCTCTTTCCCGGGGCGGGGGGGGGGGTGAACTCTTCGACCGGCACATGCCGTTTCTATAGCGTCCCGGAATCAGAGCCGCTCCATTTATTTCCTTTCCCGGCTAATTCGGCTTTTAAGGGACGCGGCGCAAATATTGTTTTTTCCCCAAACCAATGGGGCGTGCGCGTCGGGGGCCCGGCGGGGGCCCGGCGGGGGCATATGGCGCTCTGTGTGCTCTCCCAGCATTAGACCTTCAAGCTTCTCTCTCCATAAATCAATTACCGGGCCTCTCGTTGTGTAAGCACATTATGGTGCCGCCGCCCGTCGCTCTCCACGAAGAATGGGCGCGGTATCCGGGTAACGGGTGAACCGCGCCGTCGTTTGAGGACATGGGCGGTTTTTAAGGGTCCCTGGCATCGGAACGACTCGAATTATCCAGGTGCTCAAATGTTTCGGTTCCCAAGCGACGCTACTTGTCCGTTTATTGACCCGGATAATTGTTTGTTGGCTTTGGTCCTTGAGGACGGCGTTCGGGGAACAAGCTGCCGGCTCGTGAGTGAGCGATCGAGTACAAAAAAAATAATAATTTGTGCGCAAGCCGGCGCAGCAAACCAAGTAAATCGGCAAAATTGCTAATGCAAATTCATTAAATTTCGCAACGGTGTTGGGGTTAGAAAGGCCGGTGAGGCTCACTTCTACACAACGTCACTGCCTCGTCTGCAACACCAAGGCCTTGGAGACGGCAAGGGGCAAAGTTTATGGTGCATTTTAGGAGAAGGAGGACCCATGGACTCTACACCACAGTGGTGGCAACCCATTGGCAGGCCAACTACCCCATTGCAACCAAACCATAACCATCCTATTGGCAGGCCAACTACCCCATTGCAACCAAACCATAACTAACCCATTGGCAGGCCAACTACCCAAGTCCAGTTCCAACCAACCCATTGGCAGGCAAATTACCCCATTCCAAACCATAATCGCGCCATTGGAAGGCCAACTACGCCATTCCAAACATAACTATCCCTTTGGCAGGCCAACTACCCCATTGCAACTAAACCATAACTAACCCATTGGCAGGCAAACTACCCCATTCCAAACATAACCAACCCATTGGCAGGCCAACTACCCCATTGCTACCAAACCATAAACATCCTATTGGCAGGCCAACTACCCCATTGCAACCAAACCATTACTAACCCATTGGCAGGCCAACTACCCAATTCCAACCAAACCATAACCAACCCATTGGCAGGCCAACTACCCCATTCCAAACCATAACCAACTCATTGGCAGGTCAACTACCCCAATCCAAACCATAACCAACTCATTGGCAGGCCAACTACCCCATTCCAAACCATAATCAATCCATTGGTAGGCCAACTACACCATTCCAAATATAACTATGCCTTTGGCAGGCCAACTACCCCATTGCAACCAAACCATAGCCAACCCATTGGCATGGCAACTACCCCATTCCAAACATAACCAACCCATTGGCAGGCCAACTACGTAATTCTGAACCATAACCAACCCATTGGCAGGCCAACTACCCCATTGCTACCAAACCATAAACATCCTATTGGCAGGCCAACTACCCCATTGCAACCAAACCATTACTAACCCATTGGCAGGCCAACTACCCCATTCCAAACATAACCAACCCATTGGCAGGCCAACTACGTAATTCTGAACCATAACCAACCCATTGGCAGGCCAACTACCCCATTGCTACCAAACCATAAACATCTTATTGGCAGGCCAACTACCCCATTGCAACTAAACCATTACTAACCCATTGGCAGGCCAACTACCCAATTCTAACCAAACCATAACCAACCCCTTGGCAGGCCAACTACCCAATTCTAACCAAACCATAACCAACCCCTTGGCAGGCCAACTACCCAATTCCAAACCATAACCAACTCATTGGCAGGCCAACTACCCCATTCCAAACCATAATCAATCCATTGGAAGGCCAACTACGCCATTTCAAACATAACCAACCCATTGGCAGGCCAACTACGTAATTCTGAACCATAACCAACCCATTGGCAGGCCAACTACCCCATTGCAACCAAACCATTACTAAACCATTGGCAGGCCAACTACCCAATGTCGCTTCAGCCAATCAGGTGACAGGTAACCAGACTCGGTGCACCTGATTGGCTGAGAGGAGGGTCAGTGTTAGGGAAGCGCCCGCTACTTACCAATTTGGAAGTTTATTAGAGTACTAAAGCATTAATAGTATCCGATGATTCCCAGTGTCTAGCTCCAGAAAAGGTCTTTGTATTATAGCTGACGAAAGCAAATTCCGTCTAGCTGTCACAATGACGCGGGAACGCGGTGACTAATCCCACTTTGGTCCCGATGAGAACGCGTTTTTTTTTGTACATTAAACACGCCGCTTCTGTTTGGTTAATGGGGCCTCTCGCAATTTGCCGCGGTTGTTCTATTCACGTCACGAAAGTTTAAGTGCTCGATGTGTTTGTTTTCCGGGCCTATAGGAGAGATAACCAGAAATGGATGTTGACTCAAACTGCGATAATCATCATATTAGTCCTGATAGGATTTATTACACAACGCACGCTCAAAGTATAAATCGATCCAAAATAATTATAGAAATCACTAATTAATGCTAATGGTTTTCCCAGCTGTGTGTTTAAAGGACCCCTCCCCAGACGAGACAGAAGAGGAGATCCGCGCTGTCTTAATGCATGGGGGCCCCATGATAATCGTTCATTGCATAAAACTTGCCAGCTGGCCAGGTTTTTCTGGGACAGTCATGAGTTTTACTAAACTATCCCGGTATGGCTGTGTCCCAGGAAGCGTCCCAGAACCTGTACTGTGCCCTCCTGTTCCCAAAACTGTGCCCTCCTGATCCCCCTATATTGTGCCCTTTTATTCCCAGTATTGTGCCCTCCTGATCCCCCTGTACTGTGCCCTCCTGATCCCCCCTGTACTGTGCCCTCCTGATCCCCCCTGTACTGTGCCCTCCTGATCCCCCTGTACTGTGCCCTCCTGATCCCCCCTGTACTGTGCCCTCCTGATCCCCCCTGTACTGTGCCCTCCTGATCCCCCCTGTACTGTGCCCTCCTGATCCCCCCTGTACTGTGCCCTCCTGATCCCCCCTGTACTGTGCCCTCCTGATCCCCCCTGTACTGTGCCCTCCTGATCCCCCCTGTACTGTGCCCTCCTGATCCCCCCTGTACTGTGCCCTCCTGATCCCCCCTGTACTGTGCCCTCCTGATCCCCCCTGTACTGTGCCCTCCTGATCCCCCCTGTACTGTGCCCTCCTGATCCCCCTGTACTGTGCCCTCCTGATCCCCCTGTACTGTGCCCTCCTGATCCCCCTGTACTGTGCCCTCCTGATCCCCCTGTACTGTGCCCTCCTGATGCCCCTGTACTGTGCCCTTCTGATCGCCCTGTACTGTGCCCTTCTGATCGCCCTGTACTGTGCCCTTCTGATCGCCCTGTACTGTGCCCTTCTGATCGCCCTGTACTGTGCCCTTCTGATCGCCCTGTACTGTGCCCTCCTGATCCCCCTGTACTGTGCCCTCCTGATCCCCCTGTACTGTGCCCTCCTGATCCCCCTGTACTGTGCCCTCCTGATCCCCCTGTACTGTGCCCTCCTGATCCCCCTGTACTGTGCCCTCCTGATCCCCCTGTACTGTGCCCTCCTGATCCCCCTGTACTGTGCCCTCCTGATCCCAGTATTGTGCTCTCGTGTTCCTCCTGTTGCCAGTATTATGCCCCCCTGTTCCCAGTACTGTGCCCTTCTGTTTCCCATGTACTGTGTCCTCCTGATCCCCCCCCCCCCCGTGCTGCGCCCTCCTGATCCCTCCCTGATCCCCTTGTATTGTGCCCTCTTGATCCCCCCTGTACTGGGCCCTTTGTGTTGACCAGTCTTCGATTTTTGGCAAGTTTTCTTATTGTTAAAAATCGATTTTATTGAAAGTACTTCTGAATAAATGTTTATTTCTATCAACTATTTATACTTTAATTTTTGAGAGTAGGTGTGTAAATGTTGGCAGGCTGGTAGGGGTCCCAGTGCATTACTTTGCCCAGGGGCTCATGGCGCTATTAAGACGGCCCTGGAGGAGATATTTGACATTTATTGAACTTTGGGGGCAGCTTGTTGGCCTACCTTAGATGGCATTTTTGAAAGAGCCAAATATTTTGTAATATTGCTGCCACTGAAACATAAAAAAATTATCTAAACGCGTCTACAATAAATACAAACTTTTCAATAACTTTACTAGTCCCAACGTGTCTCAATATGGAGCAATGGTATCATTTCTAAACAGGTAACGCCCTTTCTCTTCAAGCCATCCCCAAGCCCAGGTTTTGAAATATTTTTTGTTTTTCCTCCTGTCCCGTACTTTGTGGTTTGACAATAGGAGGTGATTATGGTAAAGCATTGGCCTCCATGATTGTCCCATGCATGGCTTTACCCTTCCTTGGGATGGTCACGTGACCGCACATTGCCAACCGGACTATGGGAAGAAAAACGAAGCAGCATCCACGTCGGCCCAGGATAAGGAATATAGGATAATTCTATTGACCGTATCCTATAACATAATGTCACGTCACCTGTGGCCAGGTGACAAGTGCACCCCGTAGGGGTCAGGGATGCACCTCAGGGTAGTGAACCCTATAACCGACTGCTGCTATCTGAGAGGAAGCGTGAACCCAAGATCGCCCAGGGCGCAGAGTTTAGGACCCAGCTTTGTGTTCACCAGAGCCTCTAGTGGTGAGGATAACCTTCGCCGCAGCTGGGCCCAGGTCGCGACCCCTGGGATCCCCTAGGTCGCGCTCCACAGAGAGAGAGGGGAAGCAGCAAGCATGACAAATGGAAGTGATGGGTAAGCCGAGGTCAGGGCAACAGGCAGACAGGGTAACCGAGGGACAGGCAAAAGGTCAAGGGCACAGGCAAACAGGAGAAGTCAGGGACGAGCCAAAAACGGTACACAGGGAGGTAATCGTAGCAGACTGCAGACAGGAACTAAAGCAAACAACACTGTTGAACAGCACTGCAGGCCTCCTGTAGTGCAACAGTTAATATAGACTTCCTGGGATGGCCTGGGTGGGGCCATACAGGAAGGAGAGGAGATAAGAAGGTAACCAGAACAGAGTCAGGCCTCTTAATGGACAGATGGAAACAGGTAAGCTGCCAGACTATTGCATATCCATGACAGATAATATGGGCAAGTGATCAGCAAAATAGGACAATGACTCTCATCTTATAAATGCCGGAACTTAATTGACATTTTCTTCTCCTCCCCAGAAAAAAGATGGTAACGACTTCCACGTGGTCCTCGGGAATGAAGCCTGTGATTTGGACTCCATGGTTTCCGCTATAACCCTGGCCTACTTCCTCTCCAAGGTATGCCTTCATGCAGTGGAGTATTCTGGTTTTGTGCTGCTCCTGGCAAGTCTAAAATTGGGTGCCCTCCCCCCTCTTGTAAATTTGCCCCACCCCTTCCTGTTTAACCACTTTACGACCGACCTATAGCAGTTTTACTGCCCATCCTTGTCCTCTGGGCCCTCGGTCAGCCTGTCTTCCTACTGATGTCACAGCGGGGAGCAGAAAGGAGGTTGGAGAAGGAGTGCCGGTGCTGGGAGGCACCAGGAATGATGCGCCCGCTGATGCTCAGGTCAGGGTGACAGTGGATGTCTCCTCTCTCCCAGGCTCCCGGTTCTAGACAACCTCGTGCTAGTGCTGCTCGCCTTCCTAGCAAACTCCGGGGCTGCCCGCTCGCTATGTGAAGACGCTGATTTAGCTCCGCTGCCCTGTCCTCTTAATTTGAGATCTGGGGTCAAAAAGACCTCAGATCTCATATTTAGACTAAAATGCAATAAAAAAAATATATAAAATTATTTGAAAAAATTATAAAAAAAAATTCCCTTTAAGAGCTATGGGCGGAAGTGACGTTTTGACGCCGCTTCCGCCCTGCTATGGTATGGAGACGGGTGGGGGCCATCTTGTCCATACCAAGCAGGAGACAGGACCCGGACGGCTCAGGTAAGCGGCGGGAGGGGGGGCCCTCTCCTGCCGCCGATAGCGGTGATTTCACAGCGAATCCGCCAGCAGAGACCACCATTATCGTAAACCGGACCGCGGCAGGAAGAGATGGATACCTGGGTTATGGTAGCTAGCTGCTGCCATAATCGAGATATCCAGGGCTTTTTTTCTCAGAGAATAGGTGCAGGAACTCCCTTCTTCTGAGTCACCTCTTGTGTCCACCCCCTACCCACCTCCGAGCACCATTCCTTGGTTCCACTCCCTACCCACCTCCGAGCACCATTCCTTGGTTCCACCCCCTACCCACCTCCGAGCACCATTACTTGTGCCACCCCCTACCTCCGAGCACCATTCCTTGTGCTACCCCCTACCCACCTCCGAGCACCATTCCTTTTCTCCACCGCCTACCCACCTCTGAGCACCATTCATTGGTTTCATCCCCTACCCACCTCCGAGCACCATTTCTTGGTTCCACCCCCTACCCACCTCCGAGCACCATTCCTTGTGCCACCCCCTACCCACCTCCGAGCACCATTCCTTGTGCTACCCCCTACCCACCTCCGAGCACCATTCCTTTTCTCCACCGCCTACCCACCTCTGAGCACCATTCATTGGTTTCATCCCCTACCCACCTCCGAGCACCATTTCTTGGTCCCACCCCCTACCCAC
Source organism: Rana temporaria (assembly GCF_905171775.1). Classification (NCBI taxonomy): domain Eukaryota; kingdom Metazoa; phylum Chordata; class Amphibia; order Anura; family Ranidae; genus Rana; species Rana temporaria. The sequence continues at coordinate 114,914,910 of NC_053501.1, forward strand.
CTCCGAGCACCATTCCTTGTGCCACCCCCTACCCATCTCCGAGCACCATTCCTTGTGCCACCCCCTACCCACCTCCGAGCACCATTCCTTGTGCTACCCCCTACCCACCTCCGAGCACCATTCCTTTTCTCCACCGCCTACCCACCTCTGAGCACCATTCATTGGTTTCATCCCCTACCCACCTCTGAGCACCATTCCTTGTGCCACCCCCCTACCCACCTCTGGGCACCATTCCTTGGTTCCACCCCCTACCCACCTCTGAGCACCATTACATACCTTTAGAGCTGGAGGTGCCTGAACTGCGTTGCCCCGCATTCCTGCTGGGGAAAAAAAGCCCTGGAGATATCCCTCTTCTAAGTGCCGACGTATATAGTAGTGCGGCGGTCCAGAAGCGGTTAACATGTATGCTCCGTCATGCTTAGAAGATCCTGTTATACGTGTCTATGTGGAATCCTGTGGAGGAAAAGATCCTGAATTTACTCTATAAGCAAATATGATGGGAAATCGGGTTGAAAGTAGATTTTTCCTTTTTTTTACTTCTTTTTTTCTTTTCTTTAGACCTCTTCTAGTAAAAATTTGGTGTACATCCCAGTATTGAACATCCCTCGAGAAGACTTCCCACTCAGGACAGAGTGCAGCTTTTTCCTGCGAGAAAACGGAATATCCGAAGATCTGTTGGCGTTCCGCGATGAAGTAGACCTGGCCGACCTCTATGAGTCGGGTCAGCTGTCGTTGTCACTGGTGGATCACAATGTGTTACCCAGGTAAGGGTGAAACGAAACCCACTTGCCATGAACCCAGCCAAAAACGGCACTACCACCATGATCTACCCCAGTGCTTCTCAACCTTGGTCCTCAATTACCCCCAACAGGCCATGTTTTGGGAATTTCTCTTCGATAAACTAGCTGTCCAAAATACCAAGTCATTTGCTTGATTTAAAGCACCTGTGCAAGATAAAGGAAACCCTGAAAACATGGCCTGTTAAGGGTACTTGACGACAGGGTTGAGAACCACTGATCTACATGATGATCCCATCTTTAAGTCAATATGTTAGTCCAGGAAGTAGATGGTGGCCCTGGATTATTCTTAAACAAAGATGGCAGCACAGTAACTCCTCTCCAATTGGGCGTCTGAGGTTTTATAAAGAGTCTCCAAGCAGGCAGCATTGGCTGTGTTGTCTCTTTAGCTTACCCATAGTGCTTTGGGGGTCGTTTGTCATGTATTAAATATTTAAATCGGCAAATTCCCTAACTTTTACTATATATCCTTCATATTCCAGTAAATGCTAGAAAAGCCTTTCCCAACTTTGTTAACATGGAGGAATTCTTGAAAATACTTTCCAGGCTCAGGTACCCCTGCTGAGCATGATGGTTGGTTGGAAGGGTGAGCCATACATTTGTGTTTTTTGGGAAATAATCCCCCCCTGCCTACAGATAGTTAAAAAGATTGTTGAATTCAGTGGCTACTTCTCTGAGAGATGGGGAACTGGCCATTGCTCATGGAGCCACTGACAACCTCTGGAGGAACACTGGTTGAGAGAGGTTATACTAGATCAGTGGTCTCCAAAGTGCACCCCGGGGGCCATATGCGGCCCTTTGCTTGCCTTTGTCCAGCCCTTGGGGCACTATTCCTACCAATGATGCAAGGCACAATTCATCCCACTGACAAAACCCATTTTGGCACCATTGTTCCCACTGACACCAAGGATGGGACATTTACTCCTCCCACTGACACCAAGGATGGGACATTTACTCCTCCCACTGACACCAACAATGGGACATTTGCTCGTCCCACTGACACCAAGGATGGGACATTTGCTCGTCCCACTGACACCAAGGATGGGACATTTGCTCGTCCCACTGACACCAGGGATGGGACATTTGCTCGTCCCACTGACACCAGGGATGGGACATTTGCTCGTCCCACTGACACCAGGGATGGGACATTTGCTCGTCCCACTGACACCAGGGATGGGACATTTGCTCGTCCCACTGACACCAGGGATGGGACATTTGCTCGTCCCACTGACACCAAGGATGGGACAGCAGCGACGGGGCACTATTCCTCCCACTGACAGCAGCGACGGGGCACTATTATTGCCACTAACACCAGCGACGGGGCACTATTATTGCCACTAACACCAATGATGGGTCAGTATTCTTTTGACTGATAGCAACAACAATGGGGCCCTATTTCTCCCACTGATACCAACGATGGGGCAATATTCCTCTCCTCCCATGTAAAATGCATCAGTAGGGTGAAACCCCAAGATGGATGGGGACATCCAAAATTCAAAACTGTCGAGGACCAGAGCACAGGACTTGTTCCTGAACCCTCAAAAATTATCTAAAATGCCCCTACGACCTCCACCAGTAATAAAAAAAAAAAAAAACACACTTCTGGATAACAAACCTTAGCTCAGTTTTTTTTTGGTAAATGAATTTCTACTGTCACATTCATTCATTAGGTCTGACTCGTACATGGAAGACGTGGTGACCGAGGTCATTGACCACCGTGTTTTTGAGCGGAAGCCTTCTGCGAACTGCCGGGTCACTGTGGAGCTGGTGGGATCCTGCACCACTCTGGTGGCGGAGAAGATCGTTCAGGAGGCACCGCAAATCCTGGACTTCCAGCTTGCATCTTTGCTTCGAGGTGAGCCCTGGGAGGGAGAATGACGTTTGCCAGAAAACTGTGTGTCCTAAAGATCATGGTCACCGACCAGAGAAAGCGACAAGAAGGCCAAACCTTGCAGTTGTGTCTCAATAGGAATAGAGGGGAAATCCTCCAATGGGGACACATGTTCCCGTGATAATTACCTGGGAAGGGATTTTCCCTCACTTTGGATGGGGCATTCTTCCCACTGGCCACCAGTGTAAAGGGCATTCTTCCCACTGGCCACCAGTGTAAGGGGCATTCTTCCCACTGGCCACCAGTGTAAGGGGCTTTCTTGCCACTGGCCACCAGTGTAAGGGGCATTCTTGCCACTGGCCACCAGTGTAAGGGGCATTCTGGCCACCAGTGTAAGGGGCATTCTTCCCACAAACCCTAACCGGTTACGGAAGGTGGCAGTTTTTTTTTTTTTTTTTTACCAATAAACGTAAAAAAATGAACATAAATCAGACGCTGCCCAGGATTGGTAACGTTGATGGCTAGCCTGTTTCCGTTTTGGCAATTACCACTGACACCCCGTTCTCTTGTCGCTCTCACAGGTACAATCATATTGGACTGCGTGAACATGGCTCCAGCCGCTGGCAAAGTGACCCCAAGAGACACAGAATACGTCACCATCTTGGAGTCGAAGTTCCCCAATCTGCCTCAGAGGGACGCCGCTTTCGACTCTCTGCAGAACGCAAAGTTCGATGTCTCAGGTACACCCTGCAAATGCAAGAAAATGAAAATCAGGTTCTTAATATTTATTTGTTAAAAAAAAATTCTTCCAATTTTTTTTTTTTTTATAACCGTAATATTCACGGTTATTAGGTGATCATAATGTGTAAAAAAAAAAAAAAAATATTGATTACCTATCCAGAGTAGTACAGTGCTACTATGGTAACAGTGTATTGCTCTGGTCACCAGTATGTAAAAAAAAAAAAAAAATCGTAAAAGAAATGCACTTCTTTTTACATTTTTTTTTTTTTTTTTTTAATTACTTTTTTTTTTTTTTTTTTTTTTTTTTTTACATACGGTCACCAGTCAGTATCCCTGATCATTGTCATATCAGTTATATGATGATGACTGCATCAGCGACAAAAAAAGAATTAAAAAAAAAAAAAAAAAATATATATATATATATATATATATATATATATATATATATATATATATATATATATATATATGTATATGTTATATTATATGGTATGAAATCAGATTTATATTTATAAAAATGTTATGACACAATTTTTTTTATTATTTTTATGTATTTTATGTTATGCGATATTTTAAAACATTTTTAAAGCGGAGGTTCACCCAAAAATCCACTTTTTGACATTAGCTGTAGCATACTGCTAACATCTGCAGTATGCGTTTTTTTTTTTTTTACTTGTACTTATCGTTATATGAGCCCTTGTTTTCCGGCTCCGAGCGGGGAATCCTGCGGGGAATGGGCGTTTCTAAGCAAAGAGGAGTTGATTGACGGCTGCTAAGGTGCGTCTTGGCCTCTGTTTAATCTTCAACTGCCATGATGCTGCACATGTGATCAGTTATGACACCAGCCATTGGATGGTTTGACAGTTTGGTTGAGAGCACAACCAATGTGACAGTTAGCATTCAAGGCATGCCAGGAATGTAACTGATTTTTCAAACTGTTAAATTGATGGGTTTACTTCCGATTTAAGGATACTGGAAAGTTCATTTTGAGGGTGAACCTCCGCTTTAATATCATGTGGTATTAAATTATGTCGTATCACATTATATTGTTCTCTATTGTGTTATATTATATGGTATTAAATTATATTGCGTTATATTTTATTACATTATTTAATATTTTTTTATGTATTTTATGTCATGTGGTATTCAGTTAAATTTTCACTACATTATATTAAAGTGGAGTTCCACCCATAAATATAACATTACATTAGTAGTTTTAAAAAAATGTCATTAGTCCTTTACGAAAAACAATTTTTTTTTTAGATGCCTTCAAAGTGTTGTTGCTAGGCAGAATCGTTAATCTTCCCACTTCCTGCACCTAGGTGCTTAATGCTTCCTAACCTACACCGCACAGACTCCTGGGAATGTAGTGGGTGTAACTTTCCAGGAGTCTGTGCACTCCCCAGTCTCAAAGAATCATGTGACTTGGACAGCACAGGTGCTGAAACCTGATCTGACACTGCTTGTGCAGCACTGAGCATGTGCGAGATCTGCAAGGCTGAAATCCAGGAAGTCATACAGTCTGGCTTCATGATGCCCACACTTAAGATGGCCCCAGTCAATTTCTATTTTATAAAGTGTCTAAATGCTGTAACAACCTAACAAAACGGACCTTAGTTTACAGACTAACTTTACTAGAATACATTAAGCTTGTGTATTACAGGGGTATTTATATATAAAAAGTGAAATTGTGGCCGGAACTCCGCTTTAAGTTATACTATAATTTTTTTTATATTAATTTATATTAAAAGGCAGAAAACTGTATTGTATTGCATTATATTATAATAATTTTTTTTTTTTTTTGTTAATATATGGTAATAAATTATGTTGTTGTACATTATATCATATCATCATTTTATTATGTTAGCTTATAATAAACAGCAGTGAACTGCATTGCATTACATTGACAGATATTAGATTACATTTATATATATATAATAAAACAGAATACAATTTTATACCAAGTTATATGATACAATATAACATAATATAATGCATCATAATTTAATATAATATAATGCAATACAATATATAATAAAATGCAATACAATATATACACTACAATGCAATATATACAGGGCTTTTTTTCAGGGGGAACTCCACCACCTCTGGCTCAGACCCTTTGGTGCCCGCTCACCACAATCACTTGTAAACACAGAAGTCTGGTTCCTGTTTTTACAAGTGACAGCTCTGCACTCTGTGTGTAACCCCCCTGAACTCTGCACTCTGTATGTAATGCAATCCTGGTATTTAATGCCCCTTTAAGACCCTTCTACTGTTTGTGAAATCTGAACGGGGCCGTGGTTGAGTTCCTGCACCTATTTTTTGAGAAAAAAAGCTCTGAATATATATATATATATATATATATATATATATATATAGAATAAAAATAATATAAATAATAATATAATAACATAAAAATGAATGTGTGTGTGTGTATATATATATATATATATATATATATATATATAAATTTAAATATAATATATATATATCTATTTTAAGGCCAGAAACGTACAAATCCCCCAAATTATAATTTTAAAAGCGTGACAAGTAGGTATCTATTTACTCGGCGTAACATCATCTTATACAAAAAAATTGGGCTGACTTTTTCTGTTTTTTTGTTATATTTCTTTTAATTCATGAAACCGTTTAAAAAAAAAAAAAAAAAAGCGTTTGAAAAATGATTGTGCAAATACCGTGCGAGATAAAAAGTTGCAATGACCGCCACTTTATTCCCTAGGGTGTCTGCTAAAATAAAAAAAAAAATGTTTGGGGGTTCTGAGTAATTTTCTAGCAAAAAAATTATGATTTTTACATGAAGGAGAGAAGTGCCAGAATGGGCGCGGAGTGGAAGTGGTTAAATGACCTGCACTATATTCTGAGTAGAGATCCACTTTAAGCAAGCCTACTCTTCTCCCCTGCAGGTCTAAGTACGGATCAGATGCTGCGGAAGGATCTGAAGGCCCTGACAAGTCGTGATGTTAGTCTGGCCGTCAGTGCGATCTACATGCACATAGAGGTAAGTCCGCGCCGCGCCTCCATAGTCCATATATAAAAATCTGTCTAAAGTCCACATTTTTTTTTCTTTTTTTTTTGTTTCGTTTTTTATTTCTTTGTGTTTTTTTTGTTTTTGTTTTTGTTATATTTTTAGGGATATTTATTTTGACAAACAGTTTTTTTTTTTTTCAAAATTGTCGCTCATTTTTTGGGTTTATAGCGCAAAAAATAAAAACCGCAGAGGTGATCAAATGCCACCAAAAGAAAGCTCTATTTGTGAAGGAAAAACGACGTCAATTTTGTTTGGGTGCCACGTCGCACGACCGCGCAATTGTCAGTTAAAGCGACGCAGTGCCGAATCGCAAAAAGTGGCCTGATCTTTGACCACCCAAATTTAGTTTCGGTATAGTGAAGATGTATTAGAACCCCAGTTAGTGTTTTATTTTTATTTTTTTATTACTGTCTGTGCCCCCTCGTTTAAAGAGATTTATCTTTTTCTATTTGTCCTGGTGATCGTCATCACCAAAGGTGAAAAGAGAAAAAATGCCAAACTTTGGGTTGTCACCAGAACAGGAATAGGGGGGAATCTTCCAATGGGGACACTAGTTTAGGGATTTTCTCACTTAGGAAGGATTTCCTCTAACTTCCTGTTTGGCTATGGGACAGGAAGTGAATCTCCCCAATCGGACACAGATGGCAAAAAAAAAGACTAAGGGTTATAACCCTCGCTTACTCTTAAGAGCCCTTTCACACTGGAAATGCCTATAGCGCAGCATTAAAAAAGCCGTGATTTTACAGCGGTTTCACCGCGTTTTATCGCGTTTTTACCGTGATTTTACCGCGTTTTCAATTCATTTAAATGGAGAGGGGCATTTTTGGAGTGTTTTTTTCAGCGCTCAAAAGCTGCTCCAAAGATGCTGCTTGCAGGACTTTTCTCAACGCTCCTCCAGCGCAACGCCTCAGTGTGAAAGGGTTCATTGAGATGCATGGGGAGCGTTTTATGAGCGTTTTAATAGCGCTATTTTTACCGCGAAAACACGGCAAAAACACACCAGTGTGAAAGGGCTCTAAAATGAAAAAAAAAGAAAAAAAATTAACCACTTGCCGAGCGCGTAACGCACATATACGTCGGCAGAATGGCTCACGTGGGCAAAGCAACATAGCCGTACGTTGCTTTAAAAAACCCGCCGTGCGGGCGCCACGAACTCCGTTTACCATACCCACGGGATCCGCAGACTCGATGTTCGCCGGTGTCCCGCGATCGTGTCACGGAGCGGCAGAACGGGGAGATGCCTGTGTAAACAAGGCATCTCCCTGTTCTGGCTGGTGACAGGAGGGGTGATCTACTGTTCCCTGTCATCAGGAGCAGCAATCAGTGTCATGTTACTTGTAGCCACGCCCCCTCACAGTTAGAATCACTCCCTAGGACACACTTCGCCCCTTCATCGCCCCCTAGTGGTTAACCCCGTCCCTGCCAGTCACATTTACACAGTACATTTTTGTAGCACTGATCGCTGTATAAATGACAATAGTCCCAAAATAGCGTCAAAAGTGTCCGATGTGTCCGCCATAATGTCGCAGTCACGATAAAAATTGCAGATCGCCTCTATTGCTGGTAAAAAATAAATATATATATATTAAAAATGCCATAAAACTATCCCCTATTTTGTAGACGTTCTAACTCTTGCGCAAAACAATCAATATATACGCTTATTGCGGATTTTTTTTTTTACCAAAAATATGTCAAATTTATCGGCCTAAACTGAGGAAAAAACATTTTTTTTTATATATTTTTAGGGATATTTATTTTAAAAATAAGTAAAAAAAAATGTTTTTATTTTTTTTAATTATACATTTGCTGTATATTTTTTACATGTCTAATTTATTCATAGTCTTATAAAGTTAGTGACAGGTCCTCATTAAGCGATATGTTTTTTTGTTTTTTTTTACTTTGTTTTCTGAGTGTGTCCATTTTTTTTTATTCCATACTCTATTCTGATTCCCCCCCCCCCCCCCAGGACTTCCTGCGGAGGGACGGCTTGGAGAACGATCTACAAACTTTCTGCAGAAGATACGGCTACAATGTCATCGTGGCCATGGCCATCACCTTCACCGCCGAGCATGAGCCCATCAGGCAAATTGCAGTGTACAGCCAGCAGGGGGAGCTCAGGAAACTGGTATGTATTATTCAATGAAAGGCTGACACTCCCTCCTCTAATGTTTATGGGTAAACTTGGAGAGTTATTGGGCCGGATTCAAAGAGATTTGCGCATTTATTACGGAGGCGTAGGGCAACGATTTTGCCCTGCGCCCCCGCAATTTTTTTGTGCTGCCCTCGATTCACGGAGCAGAAGCTCTGTAAATTGCGCCGGCAAAATGCCCGGCGCAAGAGCACGCAATTTAAATGATCCCGTAGGGGGCGGGAATCATTTAAATTAGGCGCGTTCCCGCGCCGAGCGTAGAGCGCATGCTCCGTCGGGAAAGTTTCCCGACGTGCATTGCGGCAAATGACGTTGCAAGGACGTCATTTGCTTCAAATTGAAAGTGAATGGCGTCCAGCGCCATTCACGATTCACTTACGCAAACTACGTAAAATTCAAATTTCGCGACGCGGGAACGACGGGTATACGTAACATGGGCTGCCCCTGCTAATAGCAGGGGCAGCCTTGCGCGAAAACCGCCGTACGTAAACTGCGTATGCAGGGCTCGCGCACCGTTGTGAATCGGTTTTAGTATGCAATTTGCATACTATACACTGAGCACAACGGGAACGCCACCTAGCGGCCTGCGTAAGAATGCAGCCTAAGATATGCGGGCATAAGAGCCTTATGCCACGCATATCTTAGGCTGCAGTCGGCGTAACGAGGTTCCTGAATCAGGAGCACTCGTTACGCCGGCGCAAGTAAGCAATTGCGCTGTGTAACCTATGGTTACATAGGCACAATTGCTTCTTGAATCCACCCCATTGTTTTTAGGTGTCTTCTCAGCTGCCTTCTGTGACATTCATTAAAAAAAATATATATATCAAGAAGGATGGTGGGAACCCCTCATAATGGGCACAGCGGGTGTACAGACCTGGGAACTCAGCACAGGGATGGTGGGAACCCCTCATAATGGGCACAGCGGGTGTACAGACCTGGGAACTCAGCACAGGGATGGTGGGAACCCCTCATAATGGGCACAGCAGGAGTACAGACCCGGGAACTCAGCACAGGGATGGTGGGAACCCCTCATAATGGGCACAGCGGGTGTACAGACCTGGGAACTCAGCACAGGGATGGTGGGAACCCCTCATAATGGGCACAGCAGGTGTACAGACCTGGGAACTCAGCACAGGGATGGTGGGAACCCCTCATAATGGGCACAGCGGGTGTACAGACCCGGGAACTCAGCACAGGGATGGTGGGAACCCCTCATAATGGGCACAGCGGGTGTACAGACCTGGGAACTCAGCACAGGGATGGTGGGAACCCCTCATAATGGGCACAGCAGGTGTACAGACCTGGGAACTCAGCACAGGGATGGTGGGAACCCCTCATAATGGGCACATCAGGTGTACAGACCCGGGAACTCGGCACAGGGATGGTGGGAACCCCTCATAATGGGCACAGCGGGTGTACAGACCTGGGAACTCAGCACAGGGATGGTGGGAACCCCTCATAATGGGCACAGCGGGTGTACAGACCCAGGAACTCAGCACAGGGATGGTGGGAACCCCTCATAATGGGCACAGCAGGTGTACAGACCCGGGAACTCAGCACAGGGATGGTGGGAACCCCTCATAATGGGCACAGCGGGTGTACAGACCCGGGAACTCAGCACAGGGATGGTGGGAACCCCTCATAATGGGCACAGCAGGTGTACAGACCCGGGAACTCAGCACAGGGATGGTGGGAACCCCTCATAATGGGCACAGACTCAGAAACACTCAGCACAGGATCCCCACTTTCTACCAAGACGGTGAGGTAGTTTAGTTCTCCAATGAACAAAAATATTTGCATGGACAAATCCTAGTGCTAAAACTAATATTGGCAACTCCGGGAGCAGGCCACCAGAGGGCGCTCAAACCAAATAATTTAGAGACAAAGCTACACTGTCTACAAAGAAGGGTTAACTTAAAGGGTCCCTCCACTCCAACTGAATACAGTATTTTGGTTTTATTTTACACGTTGGAGAGATAAAACACCAAAGTGGTGTTTTTGTCTGTCTTTGGGGGGGGGGGGACAGAGCGTTGTCACCCTATAATGGGAAGTGCCTGGACCTTTTTATGGCAGGATCACCGGGGATTTTTTAAATGCTGCAGAATAATTAATATTGAAATTGACATTTTTGAAAGCTTATATGATATATTAGTGATTTTATTTATATTTTTCCAGCTGCTGTATATATGTATTAATATCCATATACGTGTGTATGTGTATGTGTGTGTGTGTATATGTATATAGATGTTAATACATATATACAGCAGCTGGGAAAGTTGAAGGCGTGTACACAGTACAGTAAAATCTGGAAAACACTGAAAAGTTCATGTTTTTCCCCTCATCGGACCATTATGTAACCGGATCGGTGAGGGAAGTGCCGGCGCGGTCACTTATTAACCGGACCAAAGTTTAAGCTTTTACAGTTGTGAAAGTTGAGTTCAGACTCCGTTCTCTCCACACTGGGCGCCTGCTGCGTCTTCTGGCTGTGTAGAGGAGGATTTGCAACCTGCTGGGGGGGTGAGCACAGTTTTTTTTTTCTGAGTGGGGGGGGTATGATATTCAATGGCTTCTGGAAGATTAATATTCTTAATGGTCCTGGGGCAGGGGGGTGGGGGTGGGGTAGTTGGTGAGAGGATGGGCAAGCCAAAAATTTTTTTTTTTTTTAAAGTTCTGAAAAGATTTCATGCTGCGGTTTGGTTAAACATTACAGGCTTGTTGTTTTGAACCTTTGCTCACATCTGCAGCGCGCTATATGCTTCCTCTTCTGATTTATATTAACCCTTTCATGGAGGCGGGGCAATGATGGTGATCTCAGAATTGATTGGCAGGGTCAAGATCATTTCCCAACTATTATTATTATTATTATTATTATCATTCCTATTATTGTTTTTATTAGTAATATAATATCATTATTGGCATTATTTATTTTTAGTTTTTATTAGCATTTATTATTATTTACCAATTATGTATTATCATTATCATCATTATTGTTAATATTATTGCTTTTATTAGTCCTATTTATTATGTATCATTATTATTACTAATATTATTTTATTTTTGTTTTTATTAGCATTATTATTATTATTATTATTATTTATCAATTGTGTATTATTATTATCATCATCATCGTTAATATTATTGCTTTTATTTGTATTTTTTTATTGCCAAACATGTATCATTATTATTATTATTTATTTATTTTTGATAGTAGTTCTACTAATATTATTATTATCATTATTTTTGTTTTTATTAGCATTATTATTATTTACCAATTTTGTATTATTGTTGATATTATTGCTTTTATTAGTATTATTTATTATTGCCAAACATGTATTATTATTATTATTATTATTATTTATTTTTTGATAGTAGTATTATTAATATCAAATTATCAATATCATTATTTTTGTTTTTATTAGCATTATTATTATTTACCAATTATGTATTATCATCATTATTGTTAATATTATTGCTTTTATTAGTATTATTTATTATTACCAAACATGTATCATTATTATTATTATTATTATTATTATTATTTTAATTATTTATTTTTTATAGTAGTTTTACTAATATCATTATTTTTGTTTTTATTAACACATAATTGGTAAATTATAATAATGCTAATAAAAACAAAAATAATGATATTAGTAAAACTACTATAAAAAATAAATAATAATAATAATAATGATACATGTTTGGCAATAATACTAATAAAAGCAATAATATTAACAATAATGATGATAATACATAATTGGTAAATAATAATAATGCTATTATCATTATTGTTAATATTATTGCTTTTATTATAATTATTTATTATTGCCAAACATGTATCATTATTATGACATACTATATATTAATTGGAATATATATAATATATGTGTGTGTGTGTGTGTGTGTGTGTGTGTATGTGTGTATATATATATATATATATATATATATATATATATATATATACACATACACATACACATACACATACACACACACAGTATATACAGGGCTCAAAATTTCAAGACCTGATCTTCTAGCCAGGCCTCAAGTGTTACAAACACCCTTGTAGATTATGTCTTGGAATGACACTGTTAAATGCTTTATGCCGAATCAAGTTAAACAGTTAAATATTACCAACAACAACTTTAACAAAATGGGACAGGGCACTGGGGCAGACCAGAGGGACATGGCATTGGGGGAAGACCAGAGGCATATGGCATTGGGGGGGGAAGACCAGAGGCATATGGCATTGGGGGGGGGAAGACCAGAGGCATATGGCATTGGGGGGGGGAAGACCAGAGGCATATGGCATTGGGGGGGGGAAGACCAGAGGCATATGGCATTGGGGGGGGGGAAGACCAGAGGCATATGGCATTGGGGGGGAAGACCAGAGGCATATGGCATTGGGGGGGAAGACCAGA
>NC_053501.1:114932897-115072897 GCF_905171775.1 Rana temporaria
GTGCAGAGTGCAGCGTTGAGGGATGCGCTATGTACAGGGTTCAGGGATGTGCTGTGTGCAGAGTCCAGGGTTGAAATGTGTGCAGAGTGCAGGGTTGAGGGAAGGCGCTATGTACAGGGTTCAGGTATGTGCTGTGTGCAGAGTCCAGGGTTAAGGGGTGAAATGTGTGCAGAGTGCAGGGTTGAGGGATGCGCTGTGTACAGGGTTCAGGGATGTGCTGTGTGCAGAGTCTAAGGTTGAGGGGTGAAATGAGTGCAGGGTTGAGGGATGCGCTGTGTGCAGGGTTCAGGATGTGCTGTGTGCAGAGTCCAGGGTTGAGGGGTGCCCTGTGTGCAGAGTGCAGGGTTGAGGGGTGCGCTGTGTACAGGGTTCAGAGATGTGCAGAGTCCAGGGTTGAGCTGTGTGCAGAGTGCAGGGTTGAGGGATGTGCTCTCCTACCAACAAGAAAACAAGAGAAGAGGAGCAGCCTCAACTCCCATCATGTCCGGGCAGCTTGCCTTTCTCTGTGTGGATGCCCCGCCCCCTCCCTCCTCTGCCTCTCACAGAGATCGATGTGTGGAGCAGGGAGGAGTCTGAACGGCATCACATAGAGGAGCGCTGTCTCTTGAAAATACAGAAGCAGCGCTCCTGAGGAAGGAGACAGAAATGACACGGATCCGCTGGCCTTGCGTGTTGATCATAGACATTTCCGTCGGACCAGATGGTCGCCGGAGTCTCTATCATCGTCGGATGCCAGGCGCGATGTTATGACATCACACCCGGCCTCTGCATTAAAAAGAAAAATGTTGGCGCCTCGGCTGGGAAGCGGCGATCATTTTTGCTGGGAGACGAAGGGGCTTTCCTGTTTAACCACTTAAGGACCGCCTCCTGCGGATATACGTTGGTAGAATGGCACGGCTGGGCACAAGCACGTACCTGTACGTCCTCTTTAAGTGCCCAGCCGTGGGTCCGAAGCTCCGCGGCCGCGGACCCGATCGCCGCTGGAGACCCACATCCCCGTTCTTCACTGTGGCGCCGTCATTGATTGTGTTTCGGTATAAAAGGGAACACACCATCAATGACGTCACACCTACAGCCACACCCCCCTACAGTTAGAAACACAAATGAGGTCACACTTAACCCCTTCAGCGCCCCCTTGTGGTTAACTCCCAAACTGCAATTGTCATTTTCACAGTAATCAGTGCATTTTTATAACACTTTTTGCTGTGAAAATGACAATGGTCCCAAAAATGTGTCAAATTGTCCGATGTGTCCGCCATAATGTCGCAGTCACGAAAAAAATCGCTGATCGCCGCCATTAGTAGTAAATAAAAAAAATAATAATGCAATAAAACTATCTGCTATTTTGTAAATGCTATAAATTTTGCGCAAACCAATCAATAAACGCTTATTGCGATTTTTTTTTTTTTTTTTTTTTTTTACCAAAAATAGGTAGAAGAATATGTATCGGCCTAAACTGAGGAAAAAAAATGTTTTATATATTTATTATAGCAAAAAGTAAAAAATATTGAATTTTTTTTCAAAATTGTCGCTCTATTTTTGTTTATAGCGCAAAAAATAAAAACCGCAGAGGTGATCAAATACCACCGAAAGAAAGCTCTATTTGTGGGGAAAAAAGGACGTCAATTTTGTTTGGGAGCCACGTTGCACGACCGCGCAATTGTCGGTTAAAGCGACGCAGTGCCGAATCGCAAAAACTGCCCGGGTCCTTTACCTGCCTAAAGGCCCGGGTCTTAAGTGGTTAACAGGCGCAGCGTGTCCAACCGCCTTGTATGAAGGGATGACGTCCTGCAATTATCTCTAATCCTTAAATAGATGAAGACGTTTAAAATGACGCGTCATTTCAGGATTGCGACATAACTGAACGTTTAACCCTTTAAAAACCTAACTCCAGCCATTTTGGTTTTTTTTTTTTTTTAGTTTTTGGGTAGGGTGCAGAAGAGTTACCATTTCGATCAGCTTTTAGATAACAGTGACCCCTAGTTGGGAGAATTCATGGCACTTCGCCTGTAGTCACCAGGATAGGAAGGCGCAGATGGCGATAAAACCATTGTCAGAAGATCTAACCCTTCCTTACACTACTGTTTTCATCTGTGTCTCCAATAGAGAGATTTACCCACACTTCCTGTCCTGACAGGAAGTGAGGTGTAATCTACCCAATGGGGACATAGGCAGCCAGACAGTCTCCAACCTGTTCCTCCAGATGTTGCTAGAGGCTCCTTGAGCTGTTGCTGATCCCACTGATCACCAATGTAAGGAACATTCTTCTCACTGATCACCAATGTAAGGAACATTCTTCCCACTGATCACCAATGTAAGGAACATTCTTCCCACTGATCACCAATGTAAGGAACATTCTTCCCACTGATCACCAATGTAAGGAACATTCTTCTCACTGATCACCAATGTAAGGGACATTCTTCTCACTGATCACCAATGTAAGGGACATTCTTCCCACTGATCACCAATGTAAGGGGCATTCTTCTCACTGATCACCAATGTAAGGGACATTCTTCCCACTGATCACCAATGTAAGGAACATTCTTCTCACTGATCACCAATGTAAGGAACATTCTTCTCACTGATCACCAATGTAAGGAACATTCTTCTCACTGATCACCAATGTAAGGGACATTCTTCTCACTGATCACCAATGTAAGGGACATTCTTCTCACTGATCACCAATGTAAGGAACATTCTTCCCACTGATCACCAATGTAAGGAACATTCTTCCCACTGATCACCAATGTAAGGAACATTCTTCCCACTGACCACCAATGTAAGGAACATTCTTCTCACTGATCACCAATGTAAGGGACATTCTTCTCACTGATCACCAATGTAAGGGACATTCTTCTCACTGATCACCAATGTAAGGAACATTCTTCTCACTGATCACCAATGTAAGGAACATTCTTCCCACTGATCACCAATGTAAGGGACATTCTTCTCACTCATCACCAATGTAAGGGACATTCTTCCCACTGATCACCAATGTAAGGAACATTCTTCTCACTGATCACCAATGTAAGGGACATTCTTCTCACTGATCACCAATGTAAGGAACATTCTTCCCACTGATCACCAATGTAAGGAACATTCTTCCCACAGATCACCAATGTAAGGAACATTCTTCTCACTGATCACCAATGTAAGGAACATTCTTCTCACTGATCACCAATGTAAGGGACATTCTTCTCACTGATCACCAATGTAAGGGACATTCTTCTCACTGATCACCAATGTAAGGGACATTCTTCTCACTGATCACCAATGTAAGGAACATTCTTCCCACTGATCACCAATGTAAGGAACATTCTTCTCACTGATCACCAATGTAAGGGACATTCTTCTCACTGATCACCAATGTAAGGGACATTCTTCCCACTGATCACCAATGTAAGGGACATTCTTCTCACTGATCACCAATGTAAGGAACATTCTTCTCACTGATCACCAATGTAAGGGACATTCTTCTCACTGATCACCAATGTAAGGGACATTCTTCTCACTGATCACCAATGTAAGGGACATTCTTCCCACTGATCACCAATGTAAGGGACATTCTTCTCACTGATCACCAATGTAAGGAACATTCTTCCCACTGATCACCAATGTAAGGGACATTCTTCCCACTGATCACCAATGTAAGGAACATTCTTCCCACTGATCACCAATGTAAGGGACATTCTTCCCACTGATCACCAATGTAAGGGACATTCTTCCCACTGATCACCAATGTAAGGAACATTCTTCCCACTGATCACCAATGTAAGGGACATTCTTCTCACTGATCACCAATGTAAGGGACATTCTTCCCACTGATCACCAATGTAAGGAACATTCTTCTCACTGATCACCAATGTAAGGGACATTCTTCTCACTGATCACCAATGTAAGGAACATTCTTCTCACTGATCACCAATGTAAGGAACATTCTTCTCACTGATCACCAATGTAAGGAACATTCTTCCCACTGATCACCAATGTAAGGAACATTCTTCTCACTGATCACCAATGTAAGGAGCATTCTTCTCACTGATCACCAATGTAAGGGACATTCTTCCCACTGATCACCAATGTAAGGGACATTCTTCTCACTGATCACCAATGTAAGGAACATTCTTCTCACTGATCACCAATGTAAGGGACATTCTTCTCACTGATCACCAATGTAAGGAACATTCTTCCCACTGATCACCAATGTAAGGAACATTCTTCCCACTGATCACCAATGTAAGGAACATTCTTCCCACTGATCACCAATGTAAGGGACATTCTTCTCACTGATCACCAATGTAAGGGACATTCTTCCCACTGATCACCAATGTAAGGGACATTCTTCTCACTGATCACCAATGTAAGGCACATTCTTCTCACTGATCACCAATGTAAGGGACATTCTTCCCACTGATCACCAATGTAAGGGACATTCTTCTCACTGATCACCAATGTAAGGGACATTCTTCCCACTGATCACCAATGTAAGGGACATTTTTCCCACTGATCACCAATGTAAGGGACATTCTTCCCACTGATCACCAATGTAAGGGACATTCTTCCCACTGATCACCAATGTAAGGGACATTTTTCCCACTGATCACCAATGTAAGGGACATTCTTCCCACTGATCACCAATGTAAGGGACATTCTTCTCACTGATCACCAATGTAAGGGACATTCTTCCCACTGATCACCAATGTAAGGGACATTCTTCTCACTGATCACCAATGTAAGGAACATTCTTCCCACTGATCACCAATGTAAGGAACATTCTTCTCGCTGATCACAATGTAAATCTGACCCAGGCCCGGACTGGCCATAGGGCATACCAGGCATATGCCCGTGTTGTCCGCATGTCACGTCTTCCCCCAGTCTAACATGCAGGGGGTCCAGAACTGTTAGGGGGGTGTCTGTGTAATGTAAAGGGGTCCAGAGGTGCAGGATGCTGTGTAATGTAAAGGGGCCCAGAGGTGCGGTGCTGTGTAATGTAAAGGAGTCCAGGGGGTTGTGTAATGTAAAAGGGTCCAGAGGTACAAGGTGCTGTGTAATGTAAAGGGGCCCAGAGGTGCGTTGCTGTGCTGTGTAATGTAAAGGGGTCCAGAGGTGCAGTGTAATGTAAAGGGGCCCAGAGGTGCAGTGTAATGTAAAGGGGTCCAGAGGTGCAGGGTGCTGTGTAATGTAAAGGGGTCCAGAAGTGCAGGGTGCTGTGTAATGTAAAGGGGACCAGAGGTACAAGGTGCTGTGTAATGTAAAGGGGCCCAGTGGTGCAGGGTGCTGTGTAATGTAAAGGGGCCCAGAGGTGCAGGGTGCTGTGTAATGTAAAGGGGTCCAGAGGTGCGGTGCTGTGTAATGTAAAGGGGTCCAGAGGTGCAGGGTGCTGTGTAATGTAAAAGGGTCCAGAGGTGCAGGGTGCTGTGTAATGTAAAAGGGTCCAGAGGTGTAGGGTGCTGTGTAATGTAAAGGGGTCCAGAGGTGCAGGGTGCTGTGTAATGTAAAGGGCAAGAGAGATGCAGGGTGCTGTGTAATGTAAAGGGGTCCAGTGTGCTGTGCAATGTAAAGGGGTCTAGAGGTGCAGGGTGCTGTGTAATATAAAGGGGTCCAGAGGTGCAGGGTGCTGTGTAATGTAAAGGGGTCCAGAGGTGCAGGGTGCTGTGTAATGTAAAGGGGTCCAGAGGTGCAGGGTGCTGTGTAATGTAAAGAGGTGTCCAGAGGTGTGGTGCTATGTAATGTAAAGGGGTCCAGAGGTGCAGGGTGCTGTGCAATGTAAAGGGGTCCAGAGGTGCAGGGTGCTGTGTAATGTAAAGGGGTCCAGAGGTGCAGGGTGCTGTGTAATGTAAAGAGGCCCAGAGGTGCAGGGTGCTGTGGCATGGTAGCGCTGTGATGTATAAAATAAAAACCTTTTCTGGAGAAGATGCTGCTCCAGGCTCCCTCCAGTGCTGCTTACCAATAAAAACCTTAGGCCTGTGGTCATGTGATTTTTTTTCCTACTTCAGCGGAGATCACGTGGTCACATGCCCAGGATTTTGGTGGCATGACCGGATCAAGGAGGAGACGGAAAGCAGCGATCTGTCACTGAACGATGCGATTTCTTCTGATGACGGAGGAGGCTGGAATGGCGGAGACGGCTGATAGGACATCAGAACCAGTACAGGCGTTTCAATGTGGTAGAACCAGTTTGTGAGAGGTGTGTGTAACCTGAATAATGAGAATCAGAATCCTGTACTGCTGAGGATCCTCCCGTACACCTCGAATGTCAGCGATGGAGGAGGCCGGTCTGGATGGGGGAGAAGGAAGGTCACCGCATCAAAGGTAGGTCCTTCAAGGCTGGGAGAGGGGAAGCTGGTGGAGGAGCAATAGCCAATGAGTAGATGGCTCCAGGTCATAGTAAATGTAAATGAATGATGACTATAAGAGAGAGAGAGAGAATGCAGCCTATCCAATCACTGGAGACCGGTGACATCACTGAGAATGCAGCCTATCCAATCACTAGAGACCGGTGACATCACTGAGAATGCAGCCTATCCAATCACTAGAGACCGGTGACATCACTGAGAATGCAGCCTATCCAATCACTAGAGACCGGTGACATCACTGAGAATGCAGCCTATCCAATCACTAGAGAGCGGTGACATCACTGAGAATGCAGCCTATCCAATCACTAGGGACCGGTGACATCACTGAGAATGCAGCCTATCCAATCACTAGAGACCGGTGACATCACTGAGAATGCAGCCTATCCAATCACTAGAGAGCGGTGACATCACTGAGAATGCAGCCTATCCAATCACTAGGGACCGGTGACATCACTGAGAATGCAGCCTATCCATTCACTAGGGACCGGTGACATCACTGAGAATGCAGCCTGTCCAATCACTAGGGACCGGTGACATCACTGAGAATGCAGCCTATCCAATCACTAGGGACCGGTGACATCACTGAGAATGCAGCCTATCCATTCACTAGAGAGCGGTGACATCACTGAGAATACAGCCTATCCAATCACTAGAGAGCGGTGACATCACTGAGAATGCAGCCTATCCAATTACTAGGGACCGGTGACATCACTGAGAATGCAGCCTATCCAATCACTAGAGAGCGGTGACATCACTGAGAATGCAGCCTATCCAATCACTAGGGACCGGTGACATCACTGAGAAGGCAGCCTATCCATTCACTAGGGACCGGTGACATCACTGAGAATGCAGCCTGTCCAATCACTAGAGACCGGTGACATCACTGAGAATGCAGCCTATCCAATCACTAGGGACCGGTGACATCACTGAGAATGCAGCCTATCCATTCACTAGAGAGCGGTGACATCACTGAGAATACAGCCTATCCAATCACTAGAGAGCGGTGACATCACTGAGAATGCAGCCTATCCAATTACTAGGGACCGGTGACAGCCTATCCAATTCTGCGCTTAGACGCTTCCCTGACGGGTCAGTATTTGGCGCATTACAAATACAATAAATCAAATCAATCAATCACTAGAGAGCGGTGACATCACTGAGAATGCAGCCTATCCATTCACTAGAGACCGGTGACATCACTGAGAATGCAGCCTATCCAATCACTAGAGAGCGGTGACATCACTGAGAATGCAGCCTATCCAATCACTAGAGAGCGGTGACATCACTGAGAATGCAGCCTATCCAATCACTAGAGAGCGGTGACATCACCGAGAATGCAGCCTATCCATTCACTAGAGAGCGGTGACATCACCGAGAATGCAGCCTATCCAATCACTAGAGAGCGGTGACATCACTGAGAAAGCAGCCTATCCAATCACTAGAGAGCGGTGACATCACTGAGAATGCAGCCTATCCAATCACTAGAGAGCGGTGACATCACTGAGAATGCAGCCTATCCAATCACTAGAGAGCGGTGACATCACTGAGAATGCAGCCTATCCATTCACTAGAGAGCGGTGACATCACTGAGAATGCAGCCTATCCATTCACTAGAGACTGGTGACATCACTGAGAATGCAACCTATCCATTCACTAGAGAGCGGTGACATCACTGAGAATGCAGCCTATCCAATCACTAGAGAGCGGTGACATCACCGAGAATGCAGCCTATCCATTCACTAGAGAGCGGTGACATCACCGAGAATGCAGCCTATCCAATCACTGGGGACCGGTGACATCACCGAGAATGCAGCTTATCCGATCACTAGAGAGCGGTGACATCACTGAGAATGCAGCCTATACAATCACTAGAGAGCGGTGACATCACTGAGAATGCAGCCTATCCAATCACTAGAGAGCGGTGACATCACTGAGAAAGCAGCCTATCCAATCACTAGAGAGCGGTGACATCACTGAGAATGCAGCCTATCCAATCACTAGAGAGCGGTGACATCACTGAGAATGCAGCCTATCCAATCACTAGAGAGCGGTGACATCACTGAGAATGCAGCCTATCCATTCACTAGAGAGCGGTGACATCACTGAGAATGCAGCCTATACAATCACTAGGGAGCGGTGACATCACTGAGAATGCAGCCTATCCATTCACTAGAGAGCGGTGACATCACTGAGAATGCAGCCTATCCAATCACTAGAGACTGGTGACATCACCGAGAATGCAGCCTATCCATTCACTAGAGAGCGGTGACATCACTGAGAATGCAGCCTATCCATTCACTAGAGAGCGGTGATATCACTGAGAATGCAGCCTATCCATTCACTAGAGAGCGGTGACATCACTGAGAATGCAGCCTATCCAATCAGTGGGGACCAGTGACATCACTGAGAATGCAGCCTATCCAATCACTAGAGAGCGGTGACATCACTGAGAATGCAGCCTATCCAATCAGTGGGGACCAGTGACATCACTGAGAATGCAGCCTATCCAATCACTAGAGAGCGGTGACATCACTGAGAATGCAGCCTATCCATTCACTAGAGAGCGGTGACATCACTGAGAATGCAGCCTATCCAATAACTAGAGAGCGGTGACATCACTGAGAATGCAGCCTATCCAATCACTAGAGAGCGGTGACATCACTGAGAATGCAGCCTATCCAATAACTAGAGAGCGGTGACATCACTGAGAATGCAGCCTATCCATTCACTAGAGAGCGGTGACATCATAGAGAATGCAGCCTATCCAATAACTAGAGAGTGGTGACATCACTGAGAATGCAGCCTATCCAATCACTAGAGAGTGGTGACATCACTGAGAATGCAGCCTATCCAATCACTAGAGAGTGGTGACATCACTGAGAATGCAGCCTATCCAATCACTAGAGAGCGGTGACATCACTGAGAGTGCAGCCTATCCAATCACTAGAGAGCTGTGACACCGCTGAGAATGCAGCCTATCCATTCACTAGGGACCGGTGACATCACTGAGAATGCAGCCTATCCATTCACTAGGGACCGGTGACATCACTGAGAATGCAGCCTATCCAATCACTAGGGACCGGTGACATCACTGAGAATGCAGCCTATCCCTTCACTAGAGAGCGGTGACATCACTGAGAATGCAGCCTATCCAATCACTGGAGAGCGGTGACATCACTGAGAATGCAGCCTATCCAATCACTAGAGAGCGGTGACATCACTGAGAATGCAGCCTATCCAATCACTAGAGAGCGGTGACATCACTGAGAATGCAGCCTATCCATTCACTAGAGAGCGGTGACATCACTGAGAATGCAGCCTATACAATCACTAGGGAGCGGTGACATCACTGAGAATGCAGCCTATCCATTCACTAGAGAGCGGTGACATCACTGAGAATGCAGCCTATCCAATCACTAGAGACTGGTGACATCACCGAGAATGCAGCCTATCCATTCACTAGAGAGCGGTGACATCACTGAGAATGCAGCCTATCCATTCACTAGAGAGCGGTGACATCACTGAGAATGCAGCCTATCCAATAACTAGAGAGCGGTGACATCACTGAGAATGCAGCCTATCCAATCAGTGGGGACCAGTGACATCACTGAGAATGCAGCCTATCCAATCACTAGAGAGCGGTGACATCACTGAGAATGCAGCCTATCCAATCACTAGAGAGCGGTGACATCACTGAGAATGCAGCCTATCCAATCACTAGAGAGCGGTGACATCACTGAGAATGCAGCCTATCCAATCACTAGAGAGCGGTGACATCACTGAGAATGCAGCCTATCCAATCACTGGAGAGTGGTGACATCACTGAGAATGCAGCCTATCCAATAACTAGAGAGTGGTGACATCACTGAGAATGCAGCCTATCCAATCACTAGAGAGCTGTGACACCGCTGAGAATGCAGCCTATCCAATCACTAGGGACCGGTGACATCACTGAGAATGCAGCCTATCCATTCACTAGAGAGCGGTGACATCACTGAGAATGCAGCCTATCCAATCACTAGAGAGCGGTGACATCACTGAGAATGCAGCCTATCCATTCACTGGAGAGCGGTGACATCACTGAGAATGCAGCCTATCCATTCACTAGAGACCGGTGACATCACTGAGAATGCAGCCTATCCATTCACTAGAGAGCGGTGACGTCACTGAGAATGCAGCCTATACAATCACTAGGGAGCGGTGACATCACTGAGAATGCAGCCTATCCATTCACTAGAGAGCGGTGACATCACTGAGAATGCAGCCTATCCATTCACTAGAGACCGGTGACATCACTGAGAATGCAGCCTATCCAATCACTAGAGAGCGGTGACATCACTGAGAATGCAGCCTATCCATTCACTAGAGAGCGGTGACATCACTGAGAATGCAGCCTATCCAATCACTAGAGACCGGTGACATCACTGAGAATGCAGCCTATCCATTCACTAGAGAGCGGTGACATCACTGAGAATGCAGCCTATCCAATCACTAGAGAGCGGTGACGTCACTGAGAATGCAGCCTATCCAATCACTAGAGAGCGGTGACATCACTGAGAGTGCAGCCTATCCAATCACTGGAGAGCGGTGACATCACTGAGAATGCAGCCTATACAATCACTAGGGAGCGGTGACATCACTGAGAATGCAGCCTATCCATTCACTAGAGAGCGGTGACATCACTGAGAATGCAGCCTATCCAATCACTAGAGACCGGTGACATCACTGAGAATGCAGCCTATCCATTCACTAGAGAGCGGTGACATCACTGAGAATGCAGCCTATCCAATCACTAGAGAGCGGTGACGTCACTGAGAATGCAGCCTATCCAATCACTAGAGAGCGGTGACATCACTGAGAGTGCAGCCTATCCAATCACTGGAGAGCGGTGACATCACTGAGAATGCAGCCTATACAATCACTAGGGAGCGGTGACATCACTGAGAATGCAGCCTATCCAATCACTGGAGAGTGGTGACATCACTGAGAATGCAGCCTATCCAATCACTAGAGACCGGTGACATCACTGAGAATGCAGCCTATCCAATCACTAGAGAGCGGTAATTGCATAACTCCTCCCACTGCTTACATCAGGCCTGAGAGCTCAGGAAGCTCTGTACAGCACCCTGCCGGCCCCTCCCACCAGCCACGATCTGCCTGCATTGCATAGAGAAGCTCAGAGACCCGGTGATGACATCTAAAAATAAGCAATGTAATGAAAACTGATTTTTATTTTAATAGATAAAAAAGAAAAGATTAAAAACAGATTAGATAAAAAAAAAAAAAAAGGTTATAGTACATACAGAGCACAGCAAGAGCCCTGATTGGTGAAGCAGGAAGATACACGGCCCTCCCCCGGTTCCCCGGCGGGGGAAGTATACACTCAGGGCTGAGCGCTCGCTCTGTGTTTGTATAATGTCAGCACACAGCCCATTGTGCAGGTAGCAGGGGATGGGAGTAATTTGGGAGTGCCTAATTCTCAGGGCCCTGCCCTACCCCCCCAGGTAAGAGTGATGTCAGCCATCGCACACAGCTCCTCATTATAGACCCACGGGCCTACCTACCTCCCCGACTACAAGGCCCTGCAAAGTAAGTACATACACCATATACACCATACACACACCATATATACCATACACACACCATATACATACCATACACACACAGCTCCTCATTATAGACCCACGGGCCGACCTACCTCCTCGACTACAAGGCCAGTCCCTGCAAGGTAAGTACATACACACCATATATATATACCATACACACCATATATACCATACACACAGCTCCTCATTATAGACCCACGGGCCGACCTACCTCCCCGACTACAAGGCCAAGTCCCTGCAAAGTAAGTACATTACATACACACCATATATACACACCATACACACACCATATATACACAATATACCATACACACCCCATATATACACACCGTACACACACCATATATACCATACACACACAGCCCTGCAAAGTAAGTACATTACACACACCATACACACTATATATATATATATACCATACACACCCCATATATACACAATATACCATACACACCATATAATATACCATACACACCCCATATATACACAATATACCATACACACCATATAATATACCATACACACACCATATATATACCATATACACACCATATATATACCATACACACACCATATATATACCATATATACCATACACACACAGCTCCTCATTATAGACCCACGGGCCTACCTACCTCCCCGACTACAAGGCCAGGTCCCTGCAAAGTAAGTACATTTCACACACCATATATATATACCATACACACCATATATATACCATACACACACCATACACACACCATACACACCATATATACACAATATACCATACATACACACACACACACCATATATACCATACATACCATATATATACACCATATACTCCCCATATATTATATACACACCATATATACCATATACTCCCCATATATTATATACACACCATATATACACCATACACCATATACACCATATATATACCATACACACCATATGTACCATACATACCAAACACACCATATATACACAATATACCATACATACACACACCATATATACACAATATACCATACACACCATATACACACCATATATACACAATATACCATACACACCATATATATACACAATATACCATACACACCATATATACACACCATACACACCATATATATACACAATATACCATACACACCATATACACACCATATATACACAATATACCATACACACCATATACACACCATATATACACAATATACCATACACACCATATATATACACAATATACCATACACACCATATATACACACCATACACACCATATATATACACAATATACCATACACACCATATATACACAATATACCATACACACCATATATACCATATATACACAATATACCATACACACCATATATACACAATATACCATACACACCATATACACACCATATATACTCAATATACCATACACACCATATATACACCATATACACACCATATATACACAATATACCATACACACCATATATACACAATATACCATATATACACAATATACCATACACACCATATACACCATACACACAATATACCATACACACCATATATATCATACACACCATATACCATACACACCATATACCCAATATATACCATGTAGTTGTACAGATCTCCTTCTATCACAGAGAGACCCTCCCGGGAAACTTTCTGCTTCAGCTCCATAGATCTCTTGTATTGGGATGTTGTATTATATTATATATATTATAAAGGGAAATATAGAAAATACATAAAATGTCATTTTGTAAATATTTTTGGGGAATTATTGTAATGTGCGGTGGGTCTGCAAACCCCCCCCCCTTATCATAACTATTTGTTTCTTTATATATAATATTATATATATGTGTGTCTTACACCCATCATTCCAATTCAGTGCTGTCAGCTGGAACCCATCAACAGTTCCAATAAGATACGAAATAGCTGCAGTGCTCTTGTTTATTAACCCTTAATTAGTAGCACCCTTGTTACACCTAAAGGATCAATAAACAAGGGGAGCGCTATACTCTTCTTTGTGTGTGTGTGTGTGTGTATATATATATGTATATAAAATATGATTATATGTTATATAAATGTATTATTTTTTATAAATATAAAACAGTTTTTTTTAACATATAAATAAATAAACAAATATAATGATCGAGATACTATAATATTAAATAATTTTATGTGTGTGTGTAATATATATCTATATATATATATATATATATATATATATATATATATATATATATATATATATATATATATATATATATATATATATATATATATATATATATATATATATATATATATACATATATATACATATAATGATTATAATATTTATATGATAAATATTATATTTATTATATGTATAAAATGTTTATGATAAATATAATCAAGATGCTATAATATTAAATAATTTTATATATATATATATATATATATATATATATATATATATATATATATATATATTTTTATAAATATAACATTTTTTTTTTTTTACATATAATATAATGATTATATTATTTATCTGATTAATATTATATTTATTATATGTATAAAAAGTTCATGATAAATATAATGATTGAGATTTTAAAATATAAATAATTATAAAGTTTTTTTATTATTATTATTTTTTTTTTTACATATAATGATTGAGATATTATAATATTAACTGAAACATTTATTTATATATATATATATATATATATATATATATATATATATATATATATATATATATATATATATATATATATATATATATATATATATATAGTGTAAAAAAAAACTTTTTATATTTAATAAAAATAATAATAAAATAAATATAATAATAATATTATTATTATTAATTTATTTTTTTATAAATATATATTTTTTTACATATATTATGATTTATTTATATATATATGTGTGTGTGTGTGTGTGTGTGTGTGTGTGTGTGTGTGTGTAAAAAGTACCTTTTTAAAAGAATAGAAAATAATAATAATAATGTTCTTATGAATTATTATTTTCTATACATATAAAAACGTTTTTTTTACATATAATAAATATAATGAATATAATGATTGAGATATTATAAAATATATATTCTCTATCAATCATTATATTTATTATATGTCAAAAAACTTTTTTATATTTATAAAAAATAATAATAATTCATAAAATATCTATTATACTTCTTTTTTTGCTGTGTGTTGAACACCATGACGCGATTGCAGTGTGTAGTGAAAACCTTCGGTCCCATTTGGATCCATAGATGTACATAGAAGACGTTTCTTCTTCATACTATGAATCCAGGTTTAGGATTTGGAAGGGAAGGTGTTAATGGCCATTGATCAGTCTTTGGTAATCCCCGTGTTGCCGAGACATCAAAACATGTTAGAGACACTTTAACGCGTTCCCATTGACATCTAGGTTTGTGTTTGTTTTATTTTTATCTATTTATTAGAGGTGTAGTAGGGCTGTCACTTCTTTTCCATGTATACAGTCTATTGTACATTCCCATCAGTCCTGGTCCTCAAGAATCTTACACTCCAAGGTCCCTCTCACATGGACCATCTGCATTTTTCATGCGTTCTAAGACCCCTGTTCACACTTATGCGACACAAGAATGTGTACAACAGTGCACACGTTTCCATAGTGCCCTCTATTCCAAATGCACGTGCGCTGAATCTCGTCACAACATATGGTAAGTTCTTGCCATGCCCTTCTGTACTGGGCCCGGGCCCCATCCGTTCAAAAGGGGGGCTGGGAACCTACTAAGCAGGAGGGCCAACTGTACTTATTGCAGCCACCGTTCCTCTTCTCCCTCCCCCTGCAGCGCTGCCAGCTTCTCTTCCTAGTCCTAGTATATGTGTCCCTTCCATCTGCTGCCTGGGCCACCCCGTTTGCCCCTTTCCCCTGCAGCACTTCTGGCTTCCCTCCTCTCCCACCAGCAGCTACTATGGGCACACATTGGGGTTGTTTTACGATAGAGAGTAGATGAAGGGGTTGGTAAATATGTAATTTACTGGCCCCTTCCTTTTCTGATTGAACACAGTGAGCGTTCAGTACCAATTACTTACTGTGTTCATTCATAATAAGCATAGTTAACTGTGTGAATGAGCAGGAAAGCCTCAATAAGAAACAAATAAATCTATTTTCTCGGTCACATTCGGCCAGGAAGGGGGGGGGGGGGCTGTCAGGTAGGCTGTATAGGGCCCCATGATTTTTTTCTAACAGCAGCCCTGTGTGTGCCACACATAAATTAACAAAAACACAGGAGCGGTGGGTTGTACCTGCATATGTGTAAACCAGTGGCAGCTGGTGCTCAATTATCTTGGGGAGGCAGCCACCCCCCCACAGCCAGCCAACCAAACATCAATTGATCGCTCCCCCCGGTGCTCGATCGCCGCATTGCTCGCCCGTCGCCCACCATGCTGCCCCACCAGCCCCCGCAATTACCCCATCCAAGTCGTGGCTTTAGCGGCTTCCACCCTGCGTATCCTCCCGAGTTCCAACAGTCGCTTTTCCTCCCGGCCAATCAGGATTTAGGACTCCCGGCCAATCTGGTCTCAGAACTCGCTTCTTGATTGTCCGGGAGGAGAAACAGGAAGACGTTAGCAAATATTAATTTGCTCTTGTCCCAGAGGTGGATGGGTTCGGGGCGCAGTGCTCTGCGCCCCAAGCCCACCCTTTTTGAAGCCAATTAGAGCTTGAGGCTCTAACCATGTGCTTTGAAAGAAACAAAAAACCCCATTGGAATCCATGCGCCCGCCGCCCTGCATGTAGATTAGAGGTCGGGCCAACAAACTAAAATATACAGAAAAAAACATCAAATGCCTCCACTGTGCCCCGTCAAATTCCACCACTGTGCCCACCATATGCAGCTACTGTGCCCGTCAAATGCCACCACTTGTGCCCGTCAAATGCAGCCACTGTGTCCTGCCCGCTGACTGCCCGGCACTTACCCTTATCTTGGTGGGGGATCAGGCAGCGGGTGACGGCGGTGAGCAGCGGGTCAGGCTCCTGTTTCCTCCATTTGTCTCTTCTTCCTTCTGCTAGCCGTCCAATCAGAGCGCCTGTGCCTTCAGCCAATCAGGTGACGGGTATCAGACCTCCCGATTGGCTGAGAGGCGGTTCAGTGTTAGGAAAGCGAATATCCATTCTCTTTTCTAACACAGTTGGGTGGACTGCGAGCGCAATGCTCTGCGCTCCGAGGCCTCCTTTTTTGAAGCCCATTAGAGCCTATGGCTCTAATCTGGTGCTTCAAAAAAACGCCCGCCGCCACTGGAATTTCCGAAAAGGGGCTAGACGCCTGAATAGGGGGGTGGCTACAGCGGTGGCCATGGATAATTTAAACACCTAACCCCCCCAGAAGAAATGACCCCCTTCCTGACCAGAGCACTTTTTGCGATTCGGCACTGCGCAGCTTTAACTGACAATTGCGCGGTCGTGAGACGTGGCTCCCAAACAAAATTGACATCCTTTTTTTTTTTTTTTTCCACAAATTTCTTTTGGTGGTATTTGATCACCTCTGCGTTTTTTTATTTTTTGCGCTATTAACAAAAATAGAGCGACAATTTGGAAAAAAAAGCAATATTTTTTTTTACTTTTTGCTATAATAAATATCCCCAGAAAATATATAAAAAAACATTTTTTTTCCTCAGTTTAGGCCGATACGTATTCTTCTACCTATTTTTGGTGAAAAAAATCGCAATAAGCGTTTATTAAATGGTGTGCGCAAAAGTTATAGCGTCTACAAAATAGGGGATAGTTTTATGGCATTTTTATTATTATTATTTATTTATTTTTTACTAGTAATGGCGGCGATCAGCGATTTAAAAAAAAAAAAAAAAAAAACGCTATTTTGGGACTATTCACATTTATACAGCGATCAGTGCTATAAAAATGCACTGATTACTGTGTAAATGTGACGGGCAGGGAAGGGGTTATCCACTAGGGGGCTAGGAAGGGGTTAAGTGTGTCCTAGGGAGTGATTCTAACTGTGTGGGGGCGGGGCTTCCAGAGACACGACACTGATCACTGCTCCCGATGACAGGGAGAAGTAGATCGCTGTCCTGTCACTAGGCAGAACAGGGAGATGCCTTGTTTACATAGGCATCTCCCTGTTCTGCAGCTTCGTGACACGATCGCGGGACACCAGCGGACATCGAGTCCCGCGGGCACGGAGATCGCGGCAGGAGTATGGCCGCACCTGTGGGCATGGACGCGGGCTGATCGGCTGTCTCTTATTTAAAGATAATGACACGGTTCAGTATTACTTTGTATTTATAAAACACATTTCTGGATATTTTGTAAACATTTCGGGATTATTATTTTACGTTGTTCTGTAATCTGTAGACTTGTCCCCATTCTGTTTCCTCCTAGAAATTTTGTTGTTTTTCTAAGCAACGAATTTTCGTTATTTTTGGAAATTAGGATGTATCCGAATCGTAATGGCGCCGAATTTGAACGAATCCGAAATAACGAAATTCGAACAGTTTTCGAATACTTGTTCGAAATTTGAATAGTTTCCAAATTCGAAAACTTTTTGCGTTCGAATAGTTTTCCAACTTGATAAAAAACTTTTGAATTCAAATGGGTTTCCAATTTCCAAAGAGAAATCAAATAGAATCGAAAATAAAGGAATAAAATAGAAAAAAAAAAAAAATTCTATTTCATTTGATTTTCTATTCTATTTTATTCTTTTTGGAAATTTGGAAAACTCTTTTGAATTCGAAAACTATTCAAATTTGAAAGCTTTTCGAATTCTAAAACCGTTCGAAAACCTTTCGAATTCGATAACTATTCGAAATTGATGCGAAAACTTTTCAAATCGAATATAGAAAAAAAAAATAGAAAAATAGAAAAAAATAATATT
Organism: Rana temporaria; assembly: GCF_905171775.1. Taxonomy (NCBI): domain Eukaryota; kingdom Metazoa; phylum Chordata; class Amphibia; order Anura; family Ranidae; genus Rana; species Rana temporaria. The sequence continues at coordinate 114,951,719 of NC_053501.1, forward strand.
TCCATTCCATTTATTTTCTATTCCATTTTATTCTTTTTGGAAATTTGGAAAACGATTTGAACTCAAACTATTCAAATTTTGAAAGCTTTTCGAATTCGATAACTATTCGAAATTGATGCGAAAACTTTTCAAATAGAAACAAAAATAATAGAAAAATAGAAAAAAATAAATATTTCTATTCCATTTATTTTCTATTCTATTTTTATTCTTTTTGGAAACTATTTGAATTAGAAAACTATTCGAAATTGATGTGAAAACTTTTCAAATCGATTCGATCAAACGAAACGAATCCCGAAAACAAATGAAACTAATTTACGTAAATAAGGAAACTAAACAAATGTTTCCGTTCTGCGCATGTCTAATCCCAGCGTAGGGAATGCTGACGCGTTTCGAGGGTAGGTTACTCTCTTCTTTTTCATGTCGTGAAAACAAAAAAAATTATTTAAAAATAAAGCTTTTCAGCTTTTTAAATCTTTACTTCATATCCCAGAGACACAACAGGGAATGAGGAGAGATCTCTTCAATGTGCGGAAAACTCTCCTCTTATGCCCTGTACACACGATCGGAATTTCCGATGGGATAAAATCCGATGGAATTTTTTTTTTGTCGGAATTCCATTCAAGCTGTCTTGCATTCCATTCAAGTGTGTACAGGGCATAAGAGGAGAGTTTTCCGCACACTGAAGAGATCTCTCCTCATTCCCTGTTGTGTCTCTGGGATATGAAGTAAAGATTTAAAAAGCTGAAAAGCTTTATTTTTAAATAAAATATTTATTTTTTTATTTTCATGACCTGACAAAAATAGAGTACCTACCCTCGAAACGCGTCGACCGTTCCCTACGCTGGGATTAGACATGTGCAGAACGGAAAAAATTTGTTTAGTTTCCTTTTAATTCGTTATTTTCATAAATTTGTTTAGTTAAATTCATTTAATTTTTTTTCGGGATTCGTTTAGTTTATTGGTTTTCGAATCATTTTCGAATAGTTATGGAATTCGAAAGGTTTTTGAATTCGAAAAAGCTTTCAAATTTTGAATAGTTTTCGAATTTCAAAAAAGAATAAAATAGAAAATAAAGGAATAGAAATATATTTTTTTCTATTTTATTCCTTTATTTTCTATTCTATTTTATTTCTCTTCGGAAATTGGAAAACTATTCGAATTCAATTTTTTTTTCAAATTGGAAAACTATTTGAATCGAAAAAAGTTTTCGAATTTGGAAACTATTCAAATTCGAATACTATTCAAATTTCGTTATTTCGTATTCGTTTAAATCCGATACTAGTCTAATTCGGAAATTCGGATACATCCGAATTTTCGAATAACAAAAATTCATCCGAATTTTAATTCAGAACAAAACAAACCGCACATGTCTAGCTGGGATGGGCGCAGTGTTCCAAGATGCACGAGTTGGTCGCTGTGGATATTGATGAGTTGTTTTGTGAACACGTCTGCTTCATTTCTTTGATAAAAAATCGTTTTTAAGGTAATGTGCAAGGCTGGTGCACAGTGGCGGCCCGTCCATACGTGGGCGCCCCCTCTAATCCATGTGCCCGGCCCCTAATTTACATGCAGGGCACCGGACGCATAAATTCCAATAGTTAGTTGTTTTTTTTTAGCACATGATTGGAGCCTGAGGCTCTAATTGGCTTAAAAAAAGGGTGGGCTCGGGGCGCAGAGCACTACGCCCCGAGCCCACCCACTTGTGTGACCAATAGCGGAATAATATTCGCTATTGTCTTCCTGATTCTCTTTCTGGTCAATCGGTTCACAGGAACTGCTTCCTGATTGGCCAGAAAGAGAATCAGGAATACAATAGCGAATATTATTTCGCTATTGGTCACACAAGTGGGTGGGCTCGGGCACAGTGCTTAGGGACAGGGACTTGGGGTTTGGTGTTAGTTTGCTGCCCCCCCCCCTCAAAATATTATGCACCAGCCGCCACTGCTGGTGCACCCTCTGTTTTTATTCTTTTAGGGCTTCCTCAGGGGGCTGAAAAGTCTTGCCCAGCTTGAAGCCAATTAGAGTCTTAGGGACAGGGACTTAGGGTTTGGTTTTAGTTTGCTGCTTCCCCCCCTCAAAATATTATGCACCAGCCGCCGCTGCTGGTGCACCCTCTGTTTTTATTCTTTTAGGGCTTCCTCAGGGGGCTGAAAAGTCTTGCCCAGCTTCAAGTTGTCGAAGACCTAAGGTCCTCCATTGCTGGAACATCCACCTTGAGCGCAGGAGGTTGTTCATTTTGCTTGGATATATCCTCTTACAACTCATCACTGGGTCTCTGTGCTTCTCTATGCAATGCCTGTAGATCATGACCGGTGGGAGCGGCTGTACATGGCTTTTTGAGAACATTGGAGCCTCAGTACTCCTCTCAAGAGCCCTCAGGCCCTGATGCAAGCAGTGGGAGGAGTTATGCACATAACAAAACTCCTTGATGGTTGGATGTCAGTCTGGAGAGGTGGGTGGGCCATTTGCATGCAGACCGCCCTCCATGATTTGAAAGAACGGAAATCGAATTAAAGAAAGTGGTGGGTTGGGGGGGGGGGGGATATGCAAATATCTAAATACATTGACAGGTAGGGGGGGCAGGAGGGACAGTTGCCCTGGGCTCAATGTGTTTACTGTAAGAATCGGGGGCGGGGGGTCTTCCTTGTGCTGCAAGGCTGACAGGCAGGGGGGGGCAGGAGGGGCGGTTGCCCTGGGCTCAATGTGTTTACTGTAAGAATCGGGGGCGGGGGGCCTTCCTTGAGTAGTGACAGCGGCAGTGATTTTGGCAGTGAATGAAAGGGGGCGGGCCCAGGCACAGTCAGGCTGGGGAGGAAAGGGCTAGATGATGCTGGATGTCCTCCTGCCAGGAAATGAGGCTCTTATCTGACTTGCTGCAGCTTCTAATGCACATGGTGAGAAGCTCACAGTGTGCGGTGAAATCGGAGGAAGCCGTTTTCAGTCCAGGAGGAGGAGCCGGTACACCTGTGCAAGGCTGGCGGTGAGGTTTAGTCGACCACAAGGGAGCCAATAAGAGAAGTCCATTGTTGGGGTTTACATACATTGAATTGTAACAAGGTAGTAATTGCTTTATAAACATTTCCAGGTAAGGGGTGGGGTCTCATCCTTGTATTTACACACAGGCGGTATCTTCTGTCGGTGTCGTATTTCACCACACCTGCCGGGACAGGACTGTAATTGCCGGCAGAGACTTGTGTGGATGATCTCACCGCCGCCGTCTCTTCATCTTCCTGTGTGTGTTCTGTACAGGGATCTGGGAAATGAGAAATATGTTGGCCGACAGTGCTGCCCCTCCCCTTTTGCTGAAAATGCTGCCCCTCCCCTTTGCTGACAATGTTGCCCCCCCTTTGCTGACAATGCTGCCCCTCCCCTTTTGCTGAAAATGCTGCCCCTCCCCTTTGCTGACAATGTTGCCCCCCCTTTGCTGACAATGCTGCCCCTCCCCTTTGCTGACAATGTTGCCCCCCCCTTTGCTGACAATGCTGCCCCTCCCCTTTTGCTGAAAATGCTGCCCCTCCCCTTTGCTGACAATGTTGCCCCCTCCTTTGCTGACAATGCTGCCCCCCTTTGCTGACACTGCTGCCCCTCCCCTTGTTGCCAATGTTGCCCCCCCCCTTGTTGCCCCCCCCCTTGTTGCCTATGTTGCCCCCCCTTGTTGCCAATGTTGCCCCCCACTTGTTGCCAATGTTGCCCCCCCCTGTTGCCAATGTTGCCCCCCCCTTGTTGCCAATGTTGCCCCCCCCTTGTTGCCAATGTTGCCCCCCCCTTGTTGCCAATGTTGCCCCCCCCTTGTTGCCAATGTTCCCCCCCCCCTTGTTGCCAATGTTCCCCCCCCCCTTGTTGCCAATGTTGCCCCCCCCTTGTTGCCAATGTTGCCCCCCCCCTTGTTGCCAATGTTGCCCCCCCCTTGTTGCCAATGTTGCCCCCCCCCTTGTTGCCAATGTTGCCCCCCCCTTGTTGCCAATGTTGCCCCCCCCCTTGTTGCCAATGTTCCCCCCCCCCTTGTTGCCAATGTTGCCCCCCCCCTTGTTGCCAATGTTGCCCCCCCCCTTGTTGCCAATGTTGCCCCCCCCTTGTTGCCAATGTTGCCCCCCCCTTGTTGCCAATGTCCCCCCCCCCCTTGTTGCCAATGTTGCCCCCCCCCTTGTTGCCAATGTTGCCCCCCCTTTTTCCCAATTCTGCTCCCCTTGCTGCCAATGCTGCCCCTCCCCTTTGCTGACAATGCTGCCCCTCCCCTTTGCTGACAATGTTGCCCCCCCTGCTGCCAATGCTGCCCCCCTTTTGCTGCCAATGCTGCCCCCCTTATGCTGCCCCTTCCCTTTTGCTGACAATGTTGCCCCCCCCTGTTGCCAATGTTGCCCCCCCCTGTTGCCAATGTTGCCCCCCCCCTGTTGCCAATGTTGCCCCCCCCCTGTTGCCAATGTTGCCCCCCCCTGTTGCCAATGTTGCCCCCCCCCCCTTGTTGCCAATGTTGCCCCCCCCTTGTTGCCAATGTTGCCCCCCCCTTGTTGCCAATGTTCCCCCCCCCTTGTTGCCAATGTTGCCCCCCCCTTGTTGCCAATGTTGCCCCCCCCCTTGTTGCCAATGTTGCCCCCCCCTTGTTGCCAATGTTGCCCCCCCTTGTTGCCAATGCTGCCCCCCCTTTTCCCCTTTGCTGATAATGCTGCCCCTCCCCTTTGCTGATAATGCTGCCCCTCCCCTATGCTGACAATGTTGCCCCTCCCCTTTGCTGACAATGTTGCCCCCCCTGCTGCCAATGCTGCCCTCCTTTTTCCCAATGCTGCCCCCCTTTTGCTGCCAATGCTGCCCCCCTTATGCTGCCCCTTCCCTTTTGCTGACAATGCTGCCCCTTCCCTTTTGCTGACAATGCTGCCCCTTCCCTTTTGCTGACAATGCTGCCCCTTCCCTTTTGCTGACAATGTTCCCCCCCCCCTGTTGCCAATGTTCCCCCCCCCCTGTTGCCAATGTTGCCCCCCCCCCTGTTGCCAATGTTGCCCCCCCCCTGTTGCCAATGTTGCCCCCCCCCCCCTGTTGCCAATGTTGCCCCCCCGTTGTTGCCGACAATGCTGCCCCTCCCCTTTTGCTGACAATGCTGCCCCTCCCCTTTTGCTGACAATGCTGCCCCCCCTTGTTGCCAATGCTGCCCCCCCTTGTTGCCAATGTTGCCCCCTCTGCTTCCAATGCCCCCCCCCTTTTGCTGACAATTCTGCCCCCCCCCCCCTTTTGCTGACAATGTTGCCCCCCCCCCCCTTGCTGACATTGCTAGTTTCCTGGCTGTCTTGGCACATGGACATGCAGAATATAATACTTCTGTTTCCAGGACAGATGAATTCACAGAGAGGATGACTTACCTCACCTATCTGTCACATTAATACAGTAATAAAAATAATTGGATTGCATTTTGTTTGCCTGACACACGTTAATGTCACCGTCTGATCAACTGTGGAGGACGTTCCAAACTTTTTACAACATAAAATCACACAAAACTCTCTGGGCCATATTCTCAAACAAGTTACGTAGGCGTATCAACAGATACGCCTACGTAAGTCCGTTTCCTATGTTTAAGTGTATTCTCAAACTGAGATACACTTAAACATGCCTAAGATACGACAGCTAGCGCCGTTGTATCTTAGGCTGCAATATTTACGCTGACCGCTAGGTGGCGGTCAGCGTAGAATATGCAAATGACTAGTCACACCGATTCTCGAACGTACGCTTGCCCGCCGTAGTGTTTTAACGTCGTTTCGGTAAGCGATACGCGGCATAAAGATAAAGATGCCCCCTAGGTGGCGTACTCAATGTTAAGTATGGCCGTCGATCCCGCGTCGAAATTTCAAAATTAAACGTCGTTTACGTAAGTCGTCCGTGAATGGCGCTGGACGCCATTTACGTTACAGTCAAAACAAATGACGTCCGTGAGACGTCATTTAGCGCAATGCAAGTCGGGTAATTTACCCGACGGAGCATGCGCATTACGATCGGCGCGGGAACGCGCCTAATTTAAATGATCCACGCCCCCTGCCTGGATCATTTGAATTAGGATGGCTTACGCGGGTGGACTTTACGCGATGCCGCCGCAAGTTTACAGGTAAGTGGTTTGGGAATCAGGCACTTGCCACTTAAACTTGCGGCGGCGTAACGTAAAGTACATACGTTCCGCCGCCTGAAATGTATGAGAATATGGCCCAAAATCTCTATCTCTATCTCTATCTCTATCTCTATCTCTATCTCTATCTCTATCTCTATCTCTATCTCTATCTTGTCCAATAACTGGAAGCGACGGGGTCAATTTATTTTAGAAAATTGCGGAAATCTCAAACGTCACAAATAATCCACAGAATTGATCGTCGGCTCCATCTAGTGGCCAACATTTGGGTATTTTTCCTGATTGAGGTATTTTCAGGTGAATACGACCTTAAGGCCACTAGGTGGAGCTGATGATCGAGGCAAATAAACATATTAGGCGGCTTATTGGGATTATTTGTGAAAAATTGAGATCTCCTCATAGTGAAATGTTCAGAAATTCCAATCTTCTCAGTCGGTATCTTCCTCAAGCGTCACCCCGCGTCCCTGCTGGGCAGAGGCGGCTCTTTAATTAGGCGGTCACCTAAGGCTTCGCACTCGCAGGGGGCCTCACGGCCGCCTAACTTACCCAATGCATTACCCCAGTTTTGGGGGACGGGGGACCTTGCCGCTGGTGTGCTCAGGCAGCGTTAAAAGCCCTGACTCGGGAGCGGGGCCGCCAACGTCCCTAACAACCAGTGAATATCGGTGACACCACCCCTTGTGGCGTCAATGACCCAGCATGCCCTCGGTCAATGACGTCACAAAGAGGGCGGGTTCACCAGGTGACATCACCATCATTATTTTTTGCGCAACAACTAAAAGAAGACCGAAAATTTAGAAAAAAAATGTTTTTTATTTTTTTTCTGTTCATTTTTTTTTTTAAATAAGTTTTCTTCAATTATGGGCACCGATGAGGTGGCACTGATGGGCACCGATGAGGTGGCACTGATGGACACCGATGGGCACCGATGAGGTGGCACTGATGGGCACCGATAAGCGGCGCTGGTATGCTGCACTTATGGGCGGCGCTGGTATGCTGCACTGATGGGCACTCATAGGTGGCACTTATGGGTGGCACTGATGGGTACTTATGGGTGGCGCAGATGGGCATAGATGGGCACTAAGAGGTGGCACTGATAGACACTGGGTGGCACTGATGGACACTGAGGGGTGGCACTGATGGCATTGCTGGGCATCATTTCAGCCAGTGCCCATGTTGCCAGTCAGTGCCCATTTGTGGGCACTGATTGGCATCGATTGTGTTAATTTTTTTATTGGTGGTGTTTTTTTTGTGCTCTATTGAGCACCGGGGGGCACTCCCTGGTAGTCCAGTGTTGGCATCTAAGGGGGGGCTGCGCTGATAAACAATCAGCGCGAACCCCCCCTGTCAGGAGAGCCTGCTCTCCTCTACTCGCGTTAGGGTGACCACATGTCCCGGATTGCCCGGGACAGACCTGCAAAATGCAGGACTGTCCCGGGCACTGTCATGTGGGCACATTCATTCCAGGATAATACAGTGTCCCGGAATGAAACTGACACAGCCACCCCCCCTGGCCAATCTGATGCCCCCAAAAAAGGGCGCCACATCACCGCTTTACTCACTGACAGTACTTGCCCTGGCGGGGAATGCCTGCTTGTGATTGGAAAAATAATAAATCCCGCCTCTTGTGTCCAATCACTGTGCCGTGATTCGTTCCAGCACAAGCTGATTTTTGGGAAGGGGGGGGTGTCCCTGAATGGCAGTTTGGAAATGTGGTCACCCTAACCCGCGTCTGTCGGACGCGAGTGAGGAAGAGCCAATCAACGGCTTTTCCTGTTTACATTGTGATTGGACACGGCTGATCACGTGGTAAAGAGCCTCCGCCGGAGGCTCTTTACCGAGATCGGAGATGATGGGTGTCACTGTCAGACTGACACCCCGCATTACCGATCGCTGCGCGCCCCCGCGGGCGCTCACCGGCATGTCATCCTGCAGGACGTCAATAGACGTCCAGTTAAGATTTCACAACCACTTCCCGGACGTCAATTGACTATTGACCGGGCGGGAAGTGGTTAAAGAGCAGGATCTGGGGGCCACCAGATTCCAGATTCCGATAAGCCCCCCTGTCGGCAGACCCCCACAACTACCGGCCAGGGTTGTGGGGAAGAGGCTCTTGTCCTTGAATTATTTTTTCCATCATGGGTGTGAGTGGGGCCCCATGTTAAGTTTTTTTTGCCTAAGGCCTCACAAAGCCTAGAGCCGCCTCTGCTCTGGGACTGGGAATATTCATTTATTGAGTATTTAACGACGCCGTGTGTGTACGAGACCATAAACCAGATTTTGTCATCCTAACTTCTTCTACTAATCGTTCGTCTGCTGCTTAAAAAAACGTGTGTATGTGTGCGTCCTCGTACAGTTATTTTTCTGTCCGTCATTAACTGGCCGCTGTGACGGCGGTCTGAAGATCTCATGGGCGGGTTGGTCATTAATGACGAATAATGAGGCTTCAATCGGGTCCTCTCCACCAATAAAATCCCTGAGCTCATCCTTCGACTGTCTATAACGACTTACTCACCGGCAATTTAATAGCAGGAGATTTATTCTGTAGGAATGCATTCAATGATGTCGGTTAACCACTTCAATACTGGACACTTTTACCCCCCCCCCCCTTCCTTCCTGCCCAGGCCAGTTTGCAGCTTTTTGCACTGTCACACTTTTTTGAATTTTTAGAACTAGTTATCGGGCAAAGCTGCATGTACATCCGTTCTGAGCGAACTGCGACAAAGTCAAACGTTTCCAAGCTAATTTTTTTTTTTTTCAGGTCGAAAATTATTCTTCATACAAAATATAAGTAAGTCAGGAAACTACTGTATTCCGACCACTAGATTGCGCTGGTGATTACAGTATTTACCGCGGTATAACGCGCTCCCGCGTATACCGCGCACCCCTAAAGTTGCCCCGAATCCTGTGGAAAAAAAGTTTTTTTTTCTACTTACAGTTTTGGTGTCTTGCGCGGCGTCCATCGGCGGCCTCGTCGGGTCCGGCGTTCGTCTGCGGCTTCGGGTGTCCTCTTCGTCGGGTCCGGCGTCCTTCTGCGGCTTCGGGTGTCCTCTTCGTCGGGTTCGGCGTCCTTCTGCGGCGTCTTCGCGTCCTCCCCGCTCGTTTCCCGCGCCGAGTTTTGAATACTGCGCCGACATATACCGGGCAGGCTCGGCTACTATCGCGCTGACGTCCTGTACGTCCAGGACGTGAGCGCGGAAGGAGCCGAGACTGCCCGACTATACCCGAGTGTACTGCGCTTGGTATATGTCGGCGCAGTATTCAAAACTCGGCGCGGGAAAGCGGGTATCGACGTATACAGCGCACCCACGATTTTGCCCTGATTTTCAGGGCAAAAAAGTGCGCGGTATACGCCGATATATAGCGGTATTTATACGGCCGGCAGCGCCATCTAGTGGCCATAATGCAGTATTTTCTTGATTCACTGATTCATGCTCCAATGCTGGACGTCAGGTCAGACAGGAAATGAGGCGGGGCTCTATCTGACTTGCTGCAGCTTCTAATGCACCCTGTGAGAAGCTCGCAGTGTACAGTGAAATGAACGTAAGCCATCTTCTAGATTGTAAGCTCTGACAAGCAGGGCCCTCGGACCCCCCTTGTATTGATTTGTATTGTGACTGTACTGTCTTCCCTGATGTAAAGCGCTGCGCAAACTGTTGGCGCTATATAAATCCTGAATAATAATAATAATAATAATAATAATAATAATAATAATAATAATAATAATAATTTCAGTCCAGGAGAGGAGCCGGTAAAGACCGAAGGGAATGCCGGAGGACAGATATAAGTGAAGCTGTTGCATTGCTCTGTATGGGTAAAGCGCTGGGTTACTTTGAGGCTCCTCCTTCTTTAATAATCAAAATAAAAATATGTGAACCCTTTTAATAGGTCCCCCATAGTAACCTGATCTTGTGTTCTCACTTCAGCTCTAAGGACTTGGGGGGTCAGAACACAGCGCCCTCCCGTGGTGGCCGGCAGAGTATCGATGACATGGAGCTGAAAGAGGAGTGGCAGGACGAGGAGTTTCCCAGGTATGGAAAGAAACAAAACAATCGGTGTGTAAAGTGTGGCCTATGGAAGAGCCCTAAGGCCATCATAAAAAAAAATAAAAAAAATAAAAATAAAAAAAAATTCTGAGCTTGGAGGTCGTAGTTCTGAGGTTGGAGGTCGTAGTTCTGAGGTTGGAGGTCGTAGTTCTGAGGTTGGAGGTCGTAGTTCTGAGGTTGGAGGTCGTAGTTCTGAGGTTGGAGGTCGTAGTTCTGAGGTTGGAGGTCGTAGTTCTGAGGTTGGAGGTCGTAGTTCTGAGGTTGGAGGTCGTAGTTCTGAGGTTGGAGGTCGTAGTTCTGAGGTTGGAGGTCGGTAGTTCTGAGGTTGGAGGTCGGTAGTTCTGAGGTTGGAGGTCGGTAGTTCTGAGGTTGGAGGTCGGTGGTTCTGAGGGTGGAGGTGGGAGGTTCTGAGGGTGGAGGTGGGAGGTTCTGAGGGTGGAGGTGGGAGGTTCTGAGCGTGGAGGTGGGAGGTTCTGAGCGTGGAGGTGGGAGGTTCTGAGCGTGGAGGTGGGTGGTTCTGAGCGTGGAGGTGGGAAGTTCTGAGCGCGGAGGTGGGAAGTTCTGAGCGTGGAGGTGGTAAGTTCCGAGTCACAATAGCCATTCACCGATCTGCCCAGGCCTGATTTTCCCCGCTTTGTAGATACGCGCCCGATAGAATGCAATTGTATCATTTTGTAATTTTACATTTTTGCAGACCCCTTCCCGAGGAGACAACCCCAGAGGAAGACTTGGATGCAAATGAAGAGGACCTGTCAGGTATGGAATGTGACTTTTCTTTTATGGATGTGTGACACCATTGTTTTTGAAAGTAGACACGTGCGATTTTGTTTTGTTCCGAATCAAAAAATTTGGACGAAATTTTCAGTATTCAGAGATTCGGATGAATTGAATTTGAGATCAAAAAAGTATTTTGAATTTGAACTCAAGATGGATTTCCAGTTTGAACTCCAAAGGGTTAGCAGTTTGAACTCCAAAGGGTTAGCAGTTTGAACTCCAAAGGGTTAGCAGTTTGAACTCCAAAGGGTTAGCAGTTTGAACTCCAAAGGGTTAGCAGTTTGAACTCCAAAGGGTTAGCAGTTTGAACTCCAAAGGGTTAGCAGTTTGAACTCCAAAGGGTTAGCAGTTTGAACTCCAAAGGGTTAGCAGTTTGAACTCCAAAGGGTTAACAGTTTGAACTCCAAAGGGTTAGCAGTTTGAACTCCAAAGGGTTAGCAGTTTGAACTCCAAAGGGTTAGCAGTTTGAACTCCAAAGGGTTAGCAGTTTGAACTCCAAAGGGTTAGCAGTTTGAACTCCAAAGGGTTAGCAGTTTGAACTCCAAAGGGTTAGCAGTTTGAACTCCAAAGGGTTAGCAGTTTGAACTCCAAAGGGTTAGCAGTTTGAACTCCAAAGGGTTACCAGTTTGAACACGAAAATGGCTTCCAATTGGAACACAAAAAGGGCTTCAAGGTCTTCCAATTGGAACTCGAAAAAGGGCTTCCAATTGGGACACGAAAAGGGCTTCAAAGTCTTTCAATTGGAACACGGAAAGGGTTTCAAGGTCTTTCAATTGGAACACGGAAAAGGGCTTCAAGGTCTTTCAATTGGGACTCGAAAAAGCCTTCCAATCGGCACTCGAAAAGGCCTTCTCATTGGGACTCGAAAAGGCCTTCTCATTGGGACTCGAAAAGGCCTTCTCATTGGGACACGAAAAGGCCTTCTCATTGGGACACGAAAAGGCCTTCTCATTGGGACACGAAAAGGCCTTCTCATTGGGACACGAAAAGGCCTTCTCATTGGGACACGAAAAGGCCTTCTCATTGGGACACGAAAAGGCCTTCTCATTGGGACACGAAAAGGCCTTCTCATTGGGACACGAAAAGGCCTTCTCATTGGGACACGAAAAGGCCTTCTCATTGGGACACGAAAAGGCCTTCTCATTGGGACACGAAAAGGCCTTCTCATTGGGACACGAAAAGGCCTTCTCATTGGGACACGAAAAGGCCTTCTCATTGGGACACGAAAAGGCCTTCTCATTGGGACACGAAAAGGCCTTCTCATTGGGACACGAAAAGGCCTTCTCATTGGGACACGAAAAGGCCTTCTCATTGGGACACGAAAATGCCTTCTCATTGGGACAACGAAAATGCCTTCTCATTGGGACACGAAAAGGCCTTCTCATTGGGACACGAAAAGGCCTTCTCATTGGGACACGAAAAGGCCTTCTCATTGGGACACGAAAAGGCCTTCTCATTGGGACACGAAAAGGCCTTCTCATTGGGACACGAAAAGGCCTTCTCATTGGGACACGAAAAGGCCTTCTCATTGGGACACGAAAAGGCCTTCTCATTGGGACACGAAAAGGCCTTCCCATTGGGACACGAAAAGGCCTTCCCATTGGGACACGAAAAGGCCTTCCCATTGGGACACGAAAAGGCCTTCCCATTGGGACACGAAAAGGCCTTCCCATTGGGACACGAAAAGGCCTTCCCATTGGGACACGAAAAGGCCTTCCCATTGGGACACGAAAAGGCCTTCCCATTGGGACACGAAAAGGCCTTCCCATTGGGACACGAAAAGGCCTTCCCATTGGGACACGAAAAGGCCTTCCCATTGGGACACGAAAAGGCCTTCTCATTGGGACACGAAAAGGCCTTCCCATTGGGACACGAAAAGGCCTTCCCATTGGGACACGAAAAGGCCTTCCCATTGGGACACGAAAAGGCCTTCCCATTGGGACACGAAAAGGCCTTCCCATTGGGACACGAAAAGGCCTTCCCATTGGGACACGAAAAGGCCTTCCCATTGGGACACGAAAAGGCCTTCCCATTGGGACACGAAAAGGGCTTGAAATTCGAACTCGAAACACGTACAGTAAGGTAAAAAAGTAAAATAAGATGTTGATTCCTACTTAGGCTTCTTTATAGAATAAAATAGAGTAGATTAAAAATTTTAAGGAATAGAATAGATTGGAAATTAAACAAATTCCAAAAACAAATTTATTAACTCAACAAACACATTCAAATCTAAATACTTATCTGAGAGACAGAGATTGCCCATTGACTGAAGAACCTCTAGCAACCTCTGGAGGAACCCTGGTTGAGAAACCCTGATATAGGCAAAACTCCTCTTCTTTTAAAGTATTTACCGCATGCTCATTATAACTATATTCTGGTCACAGCCGCACCCCCCAGCACCCTGGACCTGTGCGGGAACCGTCATGTTAAGAGGCGCTTGTCGGCCCCGGATATCAGTTTCAACCTGGAGAACAGTCAGGACTCGGCCACCTCAAGCGACATACGCGACCAGACCACCGACGAGGATCTCGACTTTGACGTTGACGATCTGGAGACGCCAAACAGCAGCGAGATGCTGGAATTTCCCTCTATGAGCCATGAGTTTGAGTGGGACGGTGAGTGACCATTCTCTGCCCTCTTCTGGTCTTCTGACTTTCTTTTCATATTTTGGTGAAGGTTGTGTGACTCTTGTTGGCCAACTTTTTGAGGTCCTAGGACTTTGATCTTGAAAGACTTTCATTTAATGTTGCTGAGATTTCTTCCAGGAGTTCTGAGGTCTGCTTGCAGACTATGACCATTGTAGGGATTACCACTATCCCTGTGCTGAGTTCCCGGGTCTGTACACCTGCTGTGCCCATTATGAGGGGTTACCACCATCCCTGTGCTGAGTTCCCAGGTCTGTACACCTGCTGTGCCCATTATGAGGGGTTCCCACCATCCCTGTGCTGAGTTCCCGGGTCTGTACACCTGCTGTGCCCATTATGAGGGGTTACCACCATCCCTGTGCTGAGTTCCCAGGTCTGTACACCTGCTGTGCCCATTATGAGGGGTTCCCACCATCCCTGTGCTGAGTTCCCGGGTCTGTACACCTGCTGTGCCCATTATGAGGGGTTCCCACCATCCCTGTGCTGAGTTCCCGGGTCTGTACACCTGCTGTGCCCATTATGAGGGGTTCCCACCATCCCCTGTGCTGAGTTCCCGGGTCTGTACACCTGCTGTGCCCATTATGAGGGGTTCCCACCATCCCTGTGCCGGACTGAACTCCCTAGCATTAAACTGGAGGGGGCGGACTGAACTCACTAGCATTAAACAGGAAGGGGCGGACTGAACTAACAAGCATTAAACAGGAAGGGGCGGACTGAACTAACTAGCATTAAACAGGAAGGGGCGGACTGAACTAACTAGCATTAAACAGGAAGAGGCGGACTGAACTAACTAGCATTAAACAGGAAGGGGCGGACTGAACTAACTAGTATTAAACAATAGTACTGCTAAACCATTAAAGTGAATAAAAATGTGATGTATTGTAGATTAGTCCATACATATAGTGGCCACATTAGTTTTCTTTTCAAAGGCTTTTGTTCCCCTTTCTTCTCACCCGGTGATCCTGCCAGTGACACACTTCCTGTCCTAGGGTGACACCGCTCACTGTATGTTCTTGTCCTAATTTGTTTGATTTCCCCACCAACAGACGACCTGCCGAAGGTGAACGGAACCCCGGAGGCGTCCTTTGTGGAGACCCTGGTGAGCGACATGGAGGACCAGAGCGGGCGGAGGTGGAGGATCTTCCTGATGGGGGAGCATAAGGTGGACATGACAGCCATAGAGCCGTACAGGAAGGTCGTCTCCCATGGAGGTAACCCAATGCTAGTTAGTTCAGTCCCCCCCAACCCTTCTATAATGCAAATTAATTTGGTCCTCCCCTCATTGTTAATACTAGTTAGTTCAGTTATCCCCTCCTGGTTTGTTTAGTACTCCCCTCCTGTTTAATGCTAATTAGTTCAGTCCTCCCCTTCTGTTTAATGCTAGTTAGTTCAGTCCTTCGTCCCCTCCTGGGTAATACTAGTTAGTCCAGTCCTCCCCTCCTGATTAATGCTAGTTAGTTCAGTCCTCCCCTCCTGATAAATGATAGTTAGTCCAGTCCTCCCCTCCTGATTAATGCTAGTTAGTTCAGTCCTCTCCTCCTGTTTAATGCTAGTTAGTTCAGTCCTTCCCTCCTGATTAATCCTAGTTAGTTCAGTCCTCCAGTTCAGTCCTCCCCTCCTGGTAAATGCTAGTTAGTCCAGTCCTCTCCTCCTGTTTAATGCTAGTTAGTTCAGTCCTCCAGTTCAGTCCTCTCCTCCTGTTTAATGCTAGTTAGTTCAGTCCTCTTCTCCAGGTAATACTAGTTAGTTCATTCCTCGTCTCCTGGTTAACTACAGTCCTCTCCTCCTGTTTAATGCTAGTTAGTTCAGTCCTCTCCTCCTGGTTAATGCTAGTTAGTTCAGTGCTCTCCTCCTGGTTTATTCTAGTTTTAGTCCTTCCCTCATTGTTAATACTAGTTGGTTCAGTCCTCTCCTCCTGATTAATGCTAGTTAGTTCAGTCCTCTCCTCCTGTTTAATGCTAGTTAGTTCAGTCCTCCCCTCCTGTTTAATGCTAGTTAGTTCACTCCTCCCCTCCTGGTTAATCCTAGTTAGTTCAGTCCTCCAGTTCAGTCCTCTGCTCCTGGTTAATGCTAGTTAGTTCAGTCCTCTCCTCCTGTTTAATGCTAGTTAGTTCAGTTCTCCCTTTCCATTTAATACTAGCTAGTTCAGTCCTCTCCTCCTGTTTAATGCTAGTGAGTTCAGTCCTCTCCTCCTGTTTAAAGCTAGTTAGTTCAGTCCGCCCCCTCCTGTTTAATGCTAGTTAGTTCCGTCCACCCCCTCCTGCTTTAATGCTAGTTAGTTCAGTTCTCCTCTCAGTGTTAATACTAGTTAGTTCAGTCCTCCCCTCTTGATTAATACTAGTTCAGTCCTCCCCTCCTGTTTTAATGATAGTTGGTTCAGTCCTCAGTTCTGTACTTGTGGGAAGGAAAATTGTTTTGGATTCATCTTCTTCTATATTCTGCAAAATATTATTATCATTATTTTCTTAGGCTATTACGGTAACAGTTTAAACGCAATCGTGGTTTTTGCCACATGTTACTTACCAGAAAGCAGTATTCCAAATTACCAATACATCATGGATAATCTGTTCAGGTATGTTTGAATGACTTCTACTTTACCAGGTGAGCAATGAAATGTGCCCAGGATAGGTGTACCAGGATAGGTGTACCCGCATTACCTCGATTACTGTGTCATTTATACTCCTTAGAATATATAATATCTGAACCCTGAGAAAGGGAGAATTTTGAGCCCCCGAAACGTGTTGGTGTTTGTTTTTTGTTTTTTTTGCTTTTTAGTCCAATGCACTCATTGGTGCAATAAAAACTTGAAAGAGGTAATAAATAGCCCTTTCCCATTCTAATCAAATCAACAACAAAAAAAAGGTGGATTTGGGCTTTATAAACTTTAGGAGTGTCCCCATCGGATGATTTCCATTACTTCCTGTTTCGGTGACAACTGTAAGTTTTGATGCTCCGTCACTGTATGCTGCAAAGGTTTGGCTTTAGCTGCTCATGCCGGTTTCTAGAGACGTCTTTGTAATGTTTTAACCTGGGTGAAAAAAAAATTGGAAAGCTGTATTGTATGTAAACAATTTTTTTTTTTTATTTTTTTTTTACAACATTGCGATTAAATATTTTTTGAAGAAATGGGAGCAAAGTGCAGCAAAATAAAAAAGCTGTTGACAGGCTCAATTCACAAAACTCAAACACAAGGATAAGGATCCTTTTTATTTTAGTCATGTGACTGTACTTTTAAAATCTCATTGGCTGAACTTTAGAGTGTGTGTGTGTATATATGTGTCTATTATAAAAAATTATATATGTATTTTTTAATTATTATATATATATATATATATATATATATATATATATATATATATATATATATATATATATATATATATATTATTAATAATTAAAAATATTAAATATAAATATTTATTATAATATTTATATTTAATATTATATATATTTAATAAAATAAATATATATTATTTAAATAAATATAAATAAATATATATATATATATATATATATATATATATATATATATATATATATATATATATATATATATATATATATATATATATATATATATATATATATATATTTTAAATATAAATATTAAAATAAAAAATATTTAAAATTATTATTAAGTGTGTGTATATGTGTGTATGTGTATGTGTGTGTGTATATATATATATATATATATATATATATATATATATATATATATATATATATATATATATATATATATATATATATATATATATATATATATATATATATATATATATATATATATATATATATATATATATATATATATATATATATATATATATTCTTAAAAATAATTTAAAATATTTTCATATTTATATAAATATTCTTAATGATAATTAAAAATATTTTCATATTTATATAAATATTCTTAATGATAATTAAAAATATTTTCATATTTATATAAATATTCTTAATGATAATTAAAAATAAATTATATATGATTTTTTTTTCTAATAATTATTAATTATAAATTATTAATAGATAAATAATAATTTATATTTATTATCTAATAAAATATTATTATTATTTATTTTTATTATTAATAATCATTGTTATATAATCTTTTTATTTTATTTTTTTATAAGTATCAATTATCCTTGTGTGTTAGATTTGTGAATTGGGTCTTTTATAATGAGGTCCCCATGGCTGGCAGCCTGTGCTGGCTATAATACTGTATAACCAGTAGATGGCAGCATTGTATCATTGAGGATATAAAGCTTATGGTGACGCACTATAGTGTAAGCAGGGACTGATGTGAACGTACATTACTACATTACATTGCCAAAAGTATTGGGACACCTGCCTTTACACATGAACTCCCAGTCTTATAGCTAGATTCACGTAGTTTGCCGCAACTTTAAGGCGGCGTAGCGTATCGTATTTACGCTACGCCGCCTTAAGTCAGAGAGGCAAGTACTGTATTCTCAAAGTACTTGCCTCCTAACTTACGGCGGCGTAGCGTAAATGCGGCGGGCGCAAGCGCGCCTAATTCAAAATAGGCTGAGGGGGCGTGTTTTATATTAATATGCTTTGACCTGACGTGATTGACTTTTGTTTTGGAACGGCGCATGCGCCGTCCGCCTACATTTCCCAGTGTGCATTGCGGCTAAATACGCCGCACGGTCCTATTTATTTCGACGTGGACGTAAATGACGTAAATCACTATTCACGGACGACTTGCGCAAACGACGTACAATTTTCGAATTTCGAAGCGGGAACCGCGGCCATACTTTAACATTGGCTACTCCACCTAGGGGGCATCTTTAACTTTAGGCGGCCTATCTCTTATGGAAACGGCGTATCTGTACTGCGTCGGCCGGGCGTACGTTTGTGAATAGGCGTATCTAGTGATTTACATATTCTACGCCGATCTTGCAGCAAATCTGGCGCAGAGACCCCCCCCTCGCATCCCCAACCAGGCTAGGGTTGTTGGAAAGAGGCCTAGGTGTTTTTGGGGGAAGGGGGCACGCTATTTTTTTATAAATGTTTTCAGAGTTTTTATTTGCCGGCAATTCTGTTTTACATTCAGCAGTCTGTTGGGAAGCCCGCTGACAGCTGCTGATGAGTCATCGGTCGTTATGGACACGGCGCCCGGCTTCCCGCCCCCTCTCCTTAACAACCCGCTATTTCTTCACACACAATTCGGATCGGTCATTTTTTCGACCAAACCTAATTCAAATCGGTCTGAAAAGTAGAAACAAAGAAAAATGTATTTCAACGAAATTCGTTACTATTGTCATTTTGGAGATTCGGATACATTTGAATAACTATAAGGCTCCATTACGCGGCGTATTTTGCCGCGAGTGTGTAACTTTTTTTTTTTTTTTTTTTTTTACAAAGCCTTGCCATTGCTTTGTATGGCCGAACGCCAATGCCGCCTGAAAAAAAGGGTCCGGGACTTTTTTTTCAGGCGGCAGGTGTACGGCGTCTATGAGATGTGAACCATCTCCATAGACAGCAATGGGAATTCTCCCCTCTAGCGGCACAAGCGTCCGGCGTCGGGCGTTTTGTCGCCTAGATGTGAATGGGCTCTAAAAATGTGTCCAAATTTACATTCGGAAGCGAAACAAATTGCACGTCTATTTCTGGTACACTGCACTTTAGCACCCTAAATATCAGTCCAGTAGGGTTTATATCTGTGTTGAGTGTCATGCCACTGGATCACCTGACCTGTTTTTTGCCGTACACACAGGTATATCATCGGGACGCTGGATTTGTTGGTCGCTGATGATTACATGCTCATCTACCTGAGCGGGTGTACCTCGCGAAGCAAAATCCCACCGATTGGTTGGCTCAAACGTTGCTATCGGGCCACCGGGAGGCGGTAAGTGGTAAAAGGCAGTCTCTGAGTGCGTGACAGGTACACTTTTACAGCTTGGAGCAGTTAGTGATTTTTCTTTTTGTTTGGTAAATTGCCCTCTTGGCTTCCTACAATTCTGGTTTTGAGATTGGTGCTCCTGGGTTCCCAGCTCCGCCCATCTTCCTTCATCGTGACGAGGGAGACAATGGTCACCAAGGATATTCCTTCACTTCCTGTCTCAGGTTACAATGGTCACCAAGGATATTCCTTCACTTCTTGTCTCGGGTGACAATGGTCACCAAGGATTTTCCTTCACTTCCTGTCTCAGGTGACAATGGTCACCAAGGATTTTCCTTCACTTCCTGTCTCAGGTGACAATGGGCACCAAGGATTTTCCTTCACTTCCTGTCTCAGGTGACAATGATCACCAAGGATTTTCCTTCACTTCCTGTCTGTGACAATGGTCACCAAGGATTTTCCTTCACTTCCTGTCTCAGGTGACAATGATCACCAAGGATGTTCCTTCACTTCCTGTCCCAGGTGACAATGGTCACCAAGGATGTTCCTTCACTTCCTGATTCAGGTGACAATGGTCACCAAGGATTTTCCTTCACTTCTTGTGTCTCAGGTGACAATGGTCACCATTGATTTCCCTTCACTTCCTGATTCAGGTGACAATGGTCACCAAGGATTTTCCTTCACTTCTTGTGTCTCAGGTGACAATGGTCACCATTGATTTCCCTTCACTTCCTGTCTCAGGTGACAATGGTCACCAAAGATTTTCCTTCACTTTCCTGTCTGTGACAATGGTCACCAAGGATTTTCCTTCACTTCTTGTCTCAGGTGACAATGGTCACCAAGGATTTTCCTTCACTTCCTGTCTAAGGTGACAATGGTCACCATGGATATTCCTTCACTTCCTGTCTCAGGTGACAATGGTCACCAAGGATTTTCCTTCACTTCTTGTCTCAGGTGACAATGGTCACCAAGGATTTTCCTTCACTTCCTGTCTAAGGTGACAATGGTCACCAAGGATTTTCCTTCACTTCCTGTCTCAGGTGACAATGGTCACCAAGGATATTCCTTCACTTCTTGTCTCAGGTGACAATGGTCACCAAGGATTTTCCTTCACTTCCTCTCAGGTGACAATGGTCACCAAGCATTTTCTTTCACTTCCTGTCTCAGGTGACAATGGTCACCAAGGATTTTCTTTCACTTCCTCTCAGGTGACAATGGTCACCAAGGATTTTCTTTCACTTCCTGTCTGTGACAACAGTCACCACCAGGATTTTCCCTTCACTTTCTTTCTCGGGTGACAACAGTCACCAGGTTCCAACCCTTCACAAATCCATCCAAAACTAAAATAAAATAAAGTTTTGCATTTAGAAAGAGTGCAGCAGTAAGAGTGAGACTCTCCTCCTGATGTCTCTAAAGCTTGACGTTAGTGCTGCTCTACTGGCATAGGAAAAAAATCTTCTTTTGCTGCAAGGCTGTTGCCTTTCTTTTTGTTTTTCATTTTAGGTTAAAGAAAAATCTGAAGTCGGTGTTGATCGTTCACCCCACGTGGTACGTGAGAGCCCTGCTGGCCATCATACGGCCCTTTATCAGGTTAGTGGACTCCTGTAGGTTTGTTCTTATAAATAAATGAGGAATTTGCAAAATCTATTAACCGATTTGAATGGAAAGCTTTCATCCACAAACACATTGGCAACTCGCATGAAGTACGCTTGTGGAGGGCGCCTACTAAGTTCAGCATTAAACCATTTATGGTATGATAAAAACGAATTGGCAACTCACATGAAGTATGTTTGTGGAGGGCGCCATCAAGGGTACTTTTGGTACTACATCATACAAAGACATTGTAGACAATTGGGCTCTTCCAACCTTGCGGTAACCATTTGGGGAACCCTATACTGTTACCCTTGTGTACAAAACTAGCTCTATTAAGACTTGGTTTGATTAGTTTGGTCTGGAGGAGTGTCCTCCATACAGCCCCGACCTCAACCCTACTGACCACTTTTGGAATGAATTGGAGCGTTGATTGCAAGCCAGGTCTTCTCATCCAACATTAGTACCGGTGGGCAACTCCCTAAAGACATGGTTTGTCCATTTTGGTGTGAAGGACCTCGAATGGCCCACACAGAGCCCTGACCTCAACCCTACTGAATACCCTTAGGATGAATTGGAACGTTGATTGAAAGCCAGGTGTTCCCATCCAACGTTACTAGCTTTTGGACAGCTCCCTAAAGACATGGTTTGTCCATTTCGGTGTGAAGGACCTCGAATGGCCCACACAGAGCCCTGACCTCAAACCTACTGAATACCCTTAGGATGAATTGGAACGTTGATTGAAAGCCAGGTCTTCCCATCTAACGTTACTAACTGTTGGACAGCTCCCTAAAGACATGGTTTGTCCATTTTGGTGTGGAGGACCTCGAATGGTTCACACAGAGCCCTGACCTCAACTCTACTGATTACCTTTGAGATTAATTGGAATGTTGATTTCGAGACAGGTCTTCTCATCCAACGTCAGTACCTGACCTCATAAATGGTTGCCAGCTTCATAAGGAAATGGTCTGACCAGGTTAGTGAGGAAGAACCCAAGTGTCCTCTACCGGGACTCGACTTCAACCTCAAGCCTACTGAACACCTTTGAGATTAACTGAAATGTTGATTTTTCGAGCCAGGATTTCGAGCCAATATCAGTACCTGACCTCATAATGGTGGCCAGCTCCATAAGGAAATGGTTTGACCAGTTTGTTGTGGAGGAACTCAAGTGTCCTCTACCGGGACTCGACTTCAACCTCAAGCCTACTGAACACCTTTTGAGAAGAACTGAAATGTTGATTGCATACCGATGTTGGATGAGTAATCTCATCCAACATCAGTACCTGACCTCCATAAATGGTGGCCAACTCCACATAAATGGTGGCCAACTCCACATACATGGTTTGACTTGTTTGGTGTGGAGGAACTTGAGTTTCCTCCACAGAGCCCCAACCTCAACCCTGCTAAACACCATTGGGATGAATTGGAATGTTGATTTCAAGCCAAGTCTTCTTATCCAAAATGAGTACCTAACCTCATAAATGGTGGCCAGCTTCATAAGGAAATGGTTTGACCAGGTTAGTGAGGAACTCAAGTCTCCTCTACAGGGACTCGATTTCAACCTCAAGCCTACTGAACACCTTTGAGATGAACTGAAATGTTGATTTTTCGAGCAAGGATTTCGAGCCAATATGGTGGCCAGCTTCATAAGCCTACTGAACACCTTTGAGATTAATTGAAATGTTGATTTTTCGAGCCAGGATTTCGAGCTTTATGCACCTATTTAAGAATTTAAGTATCAATAGCTGATAGAATTAAACGTGTGTATATGTGTATATATTTATATTTATATATATATATATATATATATATATATATATATATATATATATATATATATATATATATATATATATATATATATATATTAGTACAATGGAACCTCAGATTACGAGTATAATCCGTTCCAGGAGAATGCTCGTAATCCAAAGTACTCGCATATCAAAGCGAGTTTCCCCATTGAAGTCAATAGAAATGAAAATGGTTTGTTGCGCATTGACTTCAATGGCATGCAATACCGCATGCGGCCAGAGGTGGGGGGGGCGCCAAAGAGCTTCGGAAATGGCCGGGAAAGGCCTGAGGACACCTCGGCTGACCTTGGCAAACCTCGGAAACTGAGTATTTCCGTGTCTTTCTGTGTTTTTCCAAATGGCGCCATTCGGCTCTGCTTGGCTCCGGCGCCCCCTCACCTCAGGCCAAACGCCGTACTGCACGCCGTTTTGCCCTGAATCCTGCTCGTTTCGCGAGACAACACTTGCAAACCGAGTCAGGATTTATAAAAAATATATATTGCTCGTATTGCAAAACGATTGTTAACCGCGTTGCTCGCAATCCGAGGTTCTACTGTACTTTCAATAAAATTTGATTTTGAACAATAAGGTCAAAGACTAATTCAGCACAGGGGGAGGCAGAAGGGCATCAGGAGGGCAAAGTACAAGTTCTTGGATTCCGCTCAGGACAAGTCCATCATCCTGGGAAAACTTAGTAATAGATGTAACTAGATGTGATTGGTCAGTTTTCCACAAACATTTGGCCATGTATTGAACCTTTTTACCACCGTATGGAAGCCTGCAACTAGATAAGATGTACATTTTTATGTTTTTCAATTCCTAATACTTTTTTTTTTTTTAATATATCTATTTCAGTGCCAAGTTTATTAGGAAGGTGGCTTTTGTTAAAAATTTGACAGAACTTTCACAACTGGTGTCACTGGATCCCCTCCATATACCGGACTGTATAGAACAGTGAGTAAATGCTTTGTAGCTTAAACTTCAACCAAAATGTTTTTAGTTTTGGATAGTGTGGGGGTTGTTAAAACTTCTATCTAGTTTTTATTGCTGTCTGAGACTCTTTATTTTGGGGAGGTCTTCTGCCAGGGTCAGGAAGTCAGGGAGTCAGAGGTCACCAAAGAGTTACTTGTTTATCTACTGCCTGACCACACATGCTGTCCTCCTCCAGCATCCAAATGTACACCGTGTGAGGTCAGGTGGTTGACGGTGCAGCAGCTGTTGGTCCTTAGGTCACCTCTTGCTCAAGCTGACCAAGCAATAGTTTACATATATCTAAAACTAAAATTTGGGGGCTCTTTGTTCCCTTCTCTTTTGGCACCTGGTAACCTTCACCTTCATACCCCCTCTACTTTCTTTTTGTTCTTTCTTTCCTTTTATACATTGTCTTCTCCAGGGCTTTTTCAGCAGGAACACAGAGAAATACAGTTCTGCCCCCTTCAGCGCTGACTGTATGTAATGGCAAAGTTTGCTGGGGGAGGTCTACTATTGTTGCTGGGGGAGGTCTACTATTGTTGCTGGGGGAGGTCTACTATTGTTGCTGGGGGAGGTCTACTATTGTTTCCGGGGGAGGTCTACTATTGTTTCCGGGGGAGGTCTACTATTGTTTGCCGGGGGAGGTCTACTATTGTTTGCCGGGGGAGGTCTACTATTGTTGCCGGGGGAGGTCTACTATTGTTGCCGGGGGAGGTCTACTATTGTTGCCGGGGGAGGTCTACTATTGTTGCCGGGGGAGGTCTACTATTGTTGCCGGGGGAGGTCTACTATTGTTGCCGGGGGGAGGTCTATTGTTGCCGGGGGGAGGTCTATTGTTTTTGAATGAGGTCTTATGTTGCTGGGAAGGATCTGTTGATGCTGGCTGCTGGGGATTCTATTGATGTTGGCTGCTGGGAAATCAGTTGCTGGTGAGGGATCTATTGTATCTTGAGGGATCTTATGTTGCTTGGAGGGTCCATTGATGCTGGCTTCTGGAGGGTCTATTGATGCTGGCTGCTTGAGGGTCTATTGATGCTGGCTGCTTGAGGGTCTATTGATGCTGGCTGCTTGAGGGTCTATTGATGCTGGCTGCTGGAGGGTCCATTGATGCTGGCTGCTGGAGGGTCCATTGATGCTGGCTGCTGGAGGGTCCATTGATGCTGGCTGCTGGAGGGTCCATTGATGCTGGCTGCTGGAGGGGCCATTGATGCTGGCTGCTGGAGGGTCCATTGATGCTGGCTGCTGGAGGGTCCATTGATGCTGGCTGCTGGAGGGTCCATTGATGCTGGCTGCTGGAGGGTCCATTGATGCTGGCTGCTGGAGGGTCCATTGATGCTGGCTGCTGGAGGGTCCATTGATGCTGGCTGCTGGAGGGTCCATTGATGCTGGCTGCTGGAGGGTCCATTGATGCTGGCTGCTGGAGGGTCCATTGATGCTGGCTGCTGGAGGGTCCATCGATGCTGGCTGCTGGAGGGTCCATCGATGCTGGCTGCTGGAGGGTCCATCGATGCTGGCTGCTGGAGGGTCCATCGATGCTGGCTGCTGGAGGGTCCATCGATGCTGGCTGCTGGAGGGTCCATTGATGCTGGTGAAGGACCTATTTTTTTCTTCAGGGGTCTTATGTTGCTGGGAGGTTCCATTTAATGCTGGCTGCTGGGAAATCCATTGTTGCTGGCAGGGGTATATTGTTGCTGGTGAGGGATCTATTGTATCTTGAGGTGTCTTACATTGCTGGGAGGAATCTCCTGTTGAGGAAGGGTCCATTGATGTTGGCTTCTGGGGTGTCTATTCATGGTGGCTACTGGGAAAGCTATTTCCGATGGGGGATCTATTGTTTCTGGGGAGGGGGGTCTATTTTACTGCCTTTTTTTTAATTGACAAATTCCATAGAAATTACTTAGCCTTACCAAATGAATGGGCAGTACTGGGAGGTGGGTAGGGGGTGGAACCAAGGGACAGTGCTGAGGGGTGGAACCAAGGGACAGTGCTCAGGGGTGGAACCAAGGGACAGTGCTCAGGGGTGGGGACAAGGGGTGAGTCAGAAGGGAGGGGGGGATACCTGCACCTATTCTCTGAGGGAAAAAAAGCCCTGGTCTTCTTCATGTTCTTTTCCCTTCTATACGGCCTACCCGTCTGGTGGAAATTACGACGCCAATCTATCTCCTCTCAGATCCTCCCCGAATTCTTCATACGCCCGGCCCTAGTGATGACCATGGAAGAGTTTCTAATTTTTCCTCCCTTTTTTTTTTTTTTTTTTTTTTTTTTTTTTATAGGAAATTCCTAATCTCCAGATTTGATGATTTGTATCTTTTTTCTAGGTTGGACCTTGAACTGAAGCGGTAAGACTGAGGACCTCGGAGGATTGGAAATGCTGCCTGGGGGGCTACAATGATGGAAGACAACCTTTTTTTGGGAATTGCTGTCGGATTTTACAGAGACAAATGGGCAATGGACTGACCCCAGGAGGCCTGGGCCTGTGGCTGTTTGGTGTGACCCCTGTTGGTGGTATTTTGTACACATTTTTTTTTCCATTTTTATGGTGAAGAGGCTCACATATGGTGCTGGACTAAGCAGTGCCGGGACAAGGTCATCCAGCTCCCAGTGAAAAGATGCCAAACTGCCCCCCTCCTTTCCCTTAGATGCCAAACTGCCCCCATCCTGCCCACCCCTTGTCCTGGCCCTGCTGACAAGGACTATGCTACACCTCCGGGGACAACCAACGTCTATGGTTGTACGGTGGCCAAATATCTTACAAAATTGAAAAAATTGTTTTTGTGATGGGGGGGGATACCGGTAGTGCTGCTTTGATCATCCAAGATGGTGCCATTGCTAAAGAGACGCATCTAAGGTCTCCCAGATCTTCTTCCTTGCCCTCGGGTGTTCCATGTATTTTACCTGAAATTGGGTCGTTAAAGTGAAAACCTTTGTGAGACGTTGGCGGTGGAAGCGACCACAGTCCTAGTTCCAGAGTGGAGATATTTTTTTTTTTTTTTTTTTACTGTCCAGCTTGCATCTAAGGTCTCCCAGATCTTCTTCCTTGCCCTCGGGTGTTCTGTGTATTTTACCTGAAATTATGTCGTTAAAGTGAAAACCTTCGTGAGACATTGGCGGTGGAAGCGACCACAGTCCTAGTTCCAGAGTGGAGACTTTTTTTTTTTTTTTTACTGTCCAGCTTGCGTCTAAGGTCTCCCAGATCTTCTTCCTTGCCCTCGGGTGTTCCGTGTATTTTACCTGAAATTGGGTCGTTAAAGTGAAAACCTTCGTGAGACGTTGGCGGTGGAAGCGACCACAGTCCTAGTTCCAGAGTGGAGACTTTTTTTTTTTTTTTTACTGTCCAGCTTGCGTCTAAGGTCTCCCAGATCTTCTTCCTTGCCCTCGGGTGTTCCGTGTATTTTACCTGAAATTGGGTCGTTAAAGTGAAAACCTTCGTGAGACGTTGGCGGTGGAAGCGACCACAGTCCTAGTTCCAGAGTGGAGACTTTTTTTTTTTTTTTTTTTTTTACTGTCCAGCTTGCGTCTAAGGTCTCTCAGATCTTCTTCCTTGCCCACGGGTGTTCTGTGTATTTTACCTGAAATTGGGTCGTTAAAGTGAAACTTCAGTTCGTTTTAAAAAGTTTTGTAGCGAGTGGGGAAGGGTTGGATCCCATGTCTTTTTTTATTATTATTATTTCTGTGTCCCCATGGAGGAAAATACCCTTATTGCTTGCCTCTTTTTAACTGCCTTTGTGTATATTATCCATGTATATATTTCTGTATTCGTCTTTTGCCTCTTTTGGAGGGTGTGGTCTTCAGAATAGACATCATGCATTCTTTCTTTGTGTTTTTGTAGGTGCTAATAAACTATTTTTTTGTAAAGTGGATATTGCCGATTGTCTATACTGTATAACGGAGGACTCCAAACTTTTCGGGGGGGGGGGGGGCCAGATTGTGTGCCAGTGGGGATAGAAAATCAGAGGCGGCTCTTTAATTAGGCTAACTAGGCGTTCAACAAAATAGCAGGTGCAATCGGCGCAAAAAAATGTGTAAATAAACCCCCCTTATGCTAGCTGAACACTATAGAATTAACACAAAATTCCGGTGACAAATATAATTAGGCGGTCGCCTAAGGCCTCACACTCGCAGGGGCCTCGCGGCCGCCCAACTTGCTCAATGCATTACCCCAGTTTTGAGGGACAGGGGACCTTAACGCTGCTGTGCTCAGGCAGCGTTAAGAGCCGTGACTCAGGAGCGGTGCCGCCAGAGTCCCTAGCAACCAATGAATATCGGTGACACCACCACTTGTGGTGTCAATGACCCAGCATGACGTCACAAGGGGGCGGGTTCACCGGGGTGACATCACAGGGTGACCCCCCACCCCTTAGTTATTAAAGAGCATGATCTGGGGGGGGGCTTTCAGATTCCGATAAGCCCCCTGCCGGCAGACCCCCCACAACCCTGGGCCAGGGTTGTGGGGAAGAGGCTCTTGCCCTTGAATTATTTTTCCCATCATGGGTGTGAGTGGGGCCCCATGTTAAGTTTTTGCCTAAGGCCTCACAAAGCCTAGAGCCGCCTCTGTAGAAAATGTCCTAGGCCCAACATCAGTGAGAATAAATGGGGCCTTGTGTGTTGGTGGTCAGTATGAGTAAAAATAGTTCCCCATCATTGGGATCACTGGGAGGAATAGTGTCCCATCATTGGGATCACTGGGAGGAATAGTGTCCCGTTATTGGTGTCGGTGGGAGGAATAGTGTCCCGTCATTGGTGTCAGTGGGAGGAATAGTGTCCCATCATTGGTGTCAGTGGGAGGAATAGTGTCCCATCATTGGTGTCAGTGGGAGGAATAGTGTCCCGTCATTGGTGTCTGTGGGAGGAATAGTGTCCCATCATTGGTGTCAGTGGGAAGAATGGTGCCCCATAAACACAATCTCTATCAGCTCCCTCCATTGTGACCAGTTTTCAGATACATTCCCTGATTCCTAATCCAGGGAAGGAATGTTCCTTGTGTTGCTGTTTTCTGCCATGACTCTCCTGACCCCATGTGATGTTTTAACACCAAATACAGCTCCCCGCCCCCAGATCACATGACGAAAATTTTTAACTGTTTCCTAACATGCATAAGGAACTAGGCATAACAATTGAACGTGAATTATAACATAAAGCATACACATCATTACAATTGGTGACAGTGGGAGGAATAGTGTCCCATCATTGGTGTCAGTGGGAGGAATAGTGTCCCATCATTGGTGTCAGTGGGAGGAATAGTGTCCCATCATTGGTGTCAGTGGGAGGAATAGTGTCCCATCATTGGTGTCAGTGGGAGGAATAGTGTCCCATCATTGGTGTCAGTGGGAGGAATAGTGTCCCATCATTGGTGTCAGTGGGAGGAATAGTGTCCCATCATTGGTGTCAGTGGGAGGAATAGTGTCCCATCATTGGTGTCAGTGGGAGGAATAGTGTCCCATCATTGGTGTCAGTGGGAGGAATAGTGTCCCATCATTGGTGTCAGTGGGAGGAATAGTGTCCCATCATTGGTGTCAGTGGGAGGAATAGTGTCCCATCATTGGTGTCAGTGGGAGGAATAGTGTCCCATCTTTGGTATCAGTGGGAGGAATAGTGTCCCATCGTTGGTGTCAGTGGGAGGAATAGTATCCCACCATTGGTGTCAGTGGGAGGAATAGTGTCCCGTTATTGGTGTCAGTGGGAGGAATAGTGTCCCACCATTGGTGTCAGTGGGAGGAATAGTGTCCCATCATTGGTATCAGTGGGAGGAATAGTGTCCCATCTTTGGTATCAGTGGGAGGAATAGTGTCCCATCTTTGGTATCAGTGGGAGGAATAGTGTCCCATCGTTGGTGTCAGTGGGAGGAATAGTATCCCGTAACTGGTGTCAGTGGGAGGAATAGTGTCCCGTCGTTGGTGTCAGTGGGAGGAATAGTGTCCCGTCGTTGGTGTCAGTGGGAGGAATAGTGTCCCGTCATTGGTGTCAGTGGGAGGAATAGTGTCCCATCATTGGTGTCAGTGGGAGGAATAGTGCCCCATCATTGGTGTCAGTGGGAGGAATAGTGTCCCATCTTTGGTATCAGTGGGAGGAATAGTGTCCCGTCGTTGGTGTCAGTGGGAGGAATAGTGTCCCGTCATTGGTGTCAGTGGGAGGAATAGTGTCCCATCATTGGTGTCAGTGGGAGGAATAGTGTCCCATCATTGGTGTCAGTGGGAGGAATAGTGTCCCATCTTTGGTATCAGTGGGAGGAATAGTGTCCCATCGTTGGTGTCAGTGGGAGGAATAGTGTCCCATCATTGGTGTCAGTGGGAGGAATAGTGTCCCGCCATTGGTGTCAGTGGGAGGAATAGTGTCCCGTCGTTGTTAAAAAAAATTGGGTCGGCAAATTGGAGGGGGTGGGGGGACTCCGAAATTTGCTCATTCTGCCATTCCCCTTGTGTTGGTCTAACAATAAATAAATAAATAAATGGCCCGGATTCAGATACGAGTTATGACGACGTATCTCCAGATACGCCGTCGTAACTCTGAGTGCGCTCGGTCGTATCTATGCGCCCGATTATTAGAATCAGTTACGCATAGATTTCCCTAAGATCCGACCGGCGTAAGTCTCTTACGCCGTTGTATCTTAGTTGCATTTTTACGCTGGCCGCTAGGTGGCGCTTCCGTATATTTACGCGTAGAATATGTAAATTAGGTAGATACGCCGATTCAGAAACGTACGTGCGCCCGGCGCATTTTTTTACGTAGTTTACGTAAGGCTTTTTCTGGCGTAAAGTTACCCCTGCTCTATGAGGCGTAGCCAATGTTAAGTATGGACGTCGGGCCAGCGTCGAATTTTGCGTAAGTCGTTCGCAAATAGGGCTTTGCGTAAGTTGCGTTCACGTCGAAACCAATGAGGCTTTGCGGCGTAATTTGGAGCATGCGCACTGGAAAACGTCCACGGACGGCGCATGCGCCGTTCGTAAAAAGCGTAATTTACGTGGGGTCACGAGTAATTAACATAAAACACGCCCACCTCCTCCATATTTGAATTAGGCGGGCTTACGCCGGCCCAGTTACACTACGCCGCCGTAACTTCCTTCTGAATACGGGACCTGCCGCTGTAAGTTACGGCGGTGTAGTGCATCTGAGATACGCTACGCCCGCCGAAAGATACGCAAAGGTATCTGAATCCGGGACACTGTTTTTGGCTGTTACATGACAAAAATTCTACCAATATTCATTCTGCGGCGCCAATAAAGAACATCACATGACTGCACAAGGAGAAATAAAACGAGAATCGGAGATCGTGATTTTTTTTTTTTAACTCATTTTTATTAGCACAAGCCAGGTATCAGAGGAAGAGAAGCTCATTACAAAAGGTGTGGGGGGGTCCAGCCCCCCCCTCATGGTTTACAGACCGGCTGCAACTTCACAATAGTCTAGATGTTAGCGATTCTAAAAAAACATCCCGATCTCTAAAGTCGCTACTAAAAGAATAAAAATCCAAAACTGACGCTGATCTTTCACTCGGTGTTAGCGACTTAACATGGACATCAACCCAATCTCTACAGCTTTAACTAAAATAGCCGGTGACCCCAACGTAAAATTCAAGCACTTCCTGGCGGGAGGTGACAACTGTCTCCCAATTGCCCTCTTATGTTGTCACCATCATGTGTGTCCCTGGCCGGAGACTACAAAAGTCCATGCTGACGCGCAAGGTGCAAGCATGGTCCATCGTTGTCGCCATCAAGAAGCCGGAAACAAAGCAATGATGTGTAGCCGACACTAGAGCAAAGAACAGGAAGTAGCTGAAAGAGGCTGCGGGAGATGAGCAGCGTGGAGATGGAAACATGGGCTAGGAGGCCTCTGCTTTGGGCTTAGATGGGGCTAAACTGGATGACATCACCAATCTTGGTGCTGCCATGGATAGCCCTGCTCACGGCACCAACTTTAAGAATGGGGCCCATTGATGTGGAAGGTGGTTGGGTGGTTTTAGGGCCCATTCGCACTTGTGTACGTGTTCTCATGCGCCTTGCGTTCGACAAGTCCATTCGTTTCCAGTGTGTAATCAACACATGAGCCCAAAAATGTACCTGTCCTCTCTTCGGCAGACCGCTGCATTAGTATTGGCCACACAGGCCCACTGGGGGGGGGGGGCGACACTGCGGGCCACGTAGGCCCACTGGGGGAACCACTGGGGGTGACATGTAGGGCAACTGGGGGGGGTAACACTGCAAGCCCCGTAGACCCACTGGGAAGCGACACTACGGGCCACGTAGGCCCACTGGGGGGTGACATGTAGGGTGACTGGGGACAACATTGCGAGCCATGTAGTCCACGTAGGCCCACTGTGGACAACACTGCGGCCCACTGGGGGATGACATGTAGGCCCACTGGGGGCAACATTGCAGACCACATAGGCCCACTGGGGGGGGGGTGACATGTAGGGTGACTGGGGGCAACACTGCAAGCCACGTAGGCCCACTGAGGGGAGACTCTGCAGTCCACGTAGGCCTACTGTGGACAACACTGTGGGCCACATAAGCCCACTGGGGGGGTGAAACTGCATTCAACATAGGCCCACTGGGGGGGGGGGGGCGATACTATGGGCCACTGGGGGGTGACATGTAGGGTGACTGGGGACAACACTGCGAGCCACGTAGACCCACTGGGGGGTGACATGTAGTCCACGAAGGCCCACTGCGGGATGACATGTAGGACCACTGGGGGCAACACTGCAGACCACGTAGGCCCACTGGGGGGTGACGTGTAGAGCGACTGGGGGCAACACTGCAAGCCATGTAGGCCCACTGGGGGGGAGACACTGCAGACCACGTAGACCTACTGTGGACAACACTGCGGGCCACATAAGCCCACTGGGGGGGGTGACACGTAGGCCCACTGGGAGGTGAAACTTCATTCAACATAGGCCCACTGGGGGGGGCAACACTACGGCCACTGGGGGATGACATGTAGGGCGACATTGCAAGCCACGTAGGCCCACTATGGGATGACGCGTAGACCCACTGAGGACAACACTGTGGCCCACATAGGCCCACTGGTGAGGAGCGACACTATGGGCCACATAGGCCCACTGGGGGATGACATGTAGGGCGACACTGCGAGCCACATAGGTCCACTGGGGACAACACTGCGGCCCACTGGTGGGGGCGACACCACGGCTACATAGGCCCACTGGGGGTGATACTGCGGGCCATGCAGGCCCACTGAGGGGTGACACTACACCTGGAGAAACAAATAAATTGCGACGTGGACTGGGCATGTGAACTCGCACTACAACTGCAAATGGGTCCAGAACTCGGATGGGTGTGCATGACATTGCGCTCAATTTTCTGCGGTACTTAGCTGGAAGCAAGCCTTAAGCGTACAAAT
The DNA here is from genome assembly GCF_905171775.1 of Rana temporaria. NCBI lineage: Eukaryota > Metazoa > Chordata > Amphibia > Anura > Ranidae > Rana > Rana temporaria. The sequence goes on from NC_053501.1 coordinate 114,984,862, forward strand.
ACTGAAATGAAAAAGCGCGGAAGGCGGAGACTTGACATTGCAACACAAAAGGCAAAAATAAAAACATAATGGCAAAAGAATGAGAAATTGGGTGGAAGAACAAGAGCGTGAAATAAGGCCGCCATCATTTACATGGAGAGGGCGGCGCTCCATCAGCGCAGCAGGGGTGGCATACGGGTCTTGGAAACACTAAAAATCAAGGAGCGCAAATTACGGGAATCTGCCTCCATTTTTGGATTTTGGGCGGAGTGCTTTAACCAAAATATTTTTTGGGGGGTGTTGTTCCAAAACCAGTTCATGCAACCGTGCCGCCATCATTAGAGCGTTTAATGCACGCCTCTCTTTCGTTAGGCCGACGTAAGCGAGATGCCCCTTGCTCTTTCGAATATTCGATGAGCACAGATGGACTACTACCACTTAGGGGACAGGTACTCTTTGTGGGTCCATTGACAAAAGAAAAATTGCATGCTGTTTGGCCTTCAAAAACTGCCTGTAAATGTATTCTGTGCGAATCGGGGAAAAGGGATCTCGGGCTATATTCTCTGCGCCAATTTATTCTTCATAAAGTGGTTTGGGAAAATACTGCATTATGGCCTCTAGATGGAGCTGACCATTCTATAAAAAAAAAAAAAAAGCATTTATTTCCTATGATCATCAGCGCCACCTGGTGGCCATAATGAGGTATCATCCTAATTTATTCTGCAATTAAAAAAAAGGGGGAAAATACTGCATTATGCCCACCAAAACCAATGATGGGGGGCATCATTGGTTTTGGTGGGAGGAATACTTGGTGTCAATTGGAGGAATAGTACCACAAGGGCCAGATAACGGCAAGCAAAGGGCCACATCCGGCCGCAGTTTGGTGGCCACTTGTCTACATGGTCAAAAAAAAAAAAAAAAATTATTTTGGATTATCCTGATTTTATTCTGTAATTCATTGTAGAAAAAAAAAATTTATGGGGAAAATACATCATTATGGCCACTAGATGGTGCTGAGCAGCATAATAAATAAGCATGCTCTTCACCGCCATCTAGTGGCCATAATGTGGTATTTCCACCCATTTATTTATTTATTTATTTATTTTGAATTACAGAAAAAATTTATCTAATTTATTCTGTAATTAAAAATAAATAAATGGGGGAAATACTATATAATGGCCACTAGATGGCAGGTAATTAAACCTGCCATCTAGTGGCCATAATTTGGTATTTCCCCCATTTATTTATTTTTAATTACAGAAAAAATTAGATTAATTTTCAATGAATCATTCGACCTGTCGAGAATATAGCCTGAGAACATTCGATTTTTTTTGCCCCACTAACGCAGAAGTAATACACATGAAGTTTTTTCAACGTACAAACGGCGATGCAATTATTTTTTTATTGTATTTTTTTAAATGCACCACTTTAATTAAAAGGCCGCTCCTGTATGTTATCGCGGCGTGTACATATAAAAAAAAAAGCAAACACAAAAAAAATAGCGAGAAAAAAAATCTAAAAATTACAAGATGGATCTCTTGTAGATGGTTGCGTTTGATACATGGCAGAAGAGGTGATCGACAGTCGGGGTGTCTTAAAACTGAATGGCAGTACAATGCACCTTTTTCCGATAGACGCGTGTTGCGGCGCGCTGCCCAAAAAAATTTGACCGTCAATTCATATTGTGAATCAGGAAAGGACTGCATGATGACCACTAGATGGAGCCGGTGATCTTGCGGAATAAATATATCATTGTAAATAAGTATATATGTTTACTATGTATTTCCTATGATCATCAGCTCCATCTAGTGGCCATAATGAGGCTTTTTTTAAAAAAAAATTTACATTCCCTCTGTTCTCCGTTTATGCTCAATAAAATGAATTAGGAAAATACCACATTATGACCACTAGAGCCATCGGTCATAGGATATGTGTATTTCCTATAATCGACGGCTCCACCCAGTGGCCATAATGTGGTGTTTTATTGTTTTCACTCTGTTCTTCTTTCATACACAATAGAATGACTTCGAAATCTCTTGTTATAAAAAAAAAAAAAAAAAAAAAAGAATGACTTTGAAAAATACCACATTATGGCCACTAGATGGCGCTCATCGTCCTAATCATCGCCATCTAGTGGCCATAATTTTCCCCAATTTACGTTAATCTTGTGAATGAAGAACATCCACCCTGGAGAGAGAGCCCAATAATAATAATAATAATAATACATTTTGTGAATGTACATACAGTTTCCCAGGGCAATTTTTTTTTTATAATAATAATAACACCCTTTTAAATCAAAACAAAAAAAAAAAAAAAAAGCACATCATGCAAAAAATAATGGAGAAACTTTACAGACTCGGGAAAAAAAAAAAAAAGACAGAATATTACAGCAGCAGCCACGTGGCAAACTTAAAATTCCTATGACAAAATATTCATTTTTGTTTCTTGACAATTTATATGTATAAATCTGTTTTTTTTTTTATTATCGAAAAAAAAAAAAATATTAAAAATTCTGGCAGCCACAAAAAAAAACAAAAAAAAAACAACCTGCCGGAAGCAAAATATTTTATGGATAATCCTACACTTTTGGCACTGAACAAGAAGTGCGCTATTTTTTTTTTTTTTTTTTTTCGTGCAAGTGCGCTATTTAAGAATACTTTAAGCAAATGTTGTCAGAAATTTGAAATAAAAAAAGTTAATGCAATCAAATTTTTCTTTCTAAATTGTATAAAAGAAAAAAAAAAGTGTGATCTGGCAGTTAAAGGTGTAGGGGAGAGATTTTTTTTTCTGCTAAAAGGAGAGGAGGGGAAAAAAAATAAGGAGAGTAAACGAGGGGGGGGGGAGAGAAAAAGGGGGGGAGGGATAAAAGGAGAAAGAAGGAAAAAAAAAAGAGGGGAGAAAAGGGAAAAAAAATGAAAAGATAACAGAAAGCAGATATATATATATAAAAAAAAAAAAAAGGAGCGAGGGGAAAAAGAAATAAAAGGCGAAAGAGGGGGAAAAATGAGAAAGAAGGGGGAAAAAAGAAAGAAAAAAAAAGGAGATCTGGCAGTTAAAGGTGTAGGGGAGAGATTTTTTTCTGCTAAGAGGAGAGAAAAAATAAGGAGAGTAAGCGAAGGGGGGGGGGGGGGAGAAAAAGGAAGAAAAAAAAAAGAGAAAAGGGAAAACAAAAAGGAGAAAAAGAAAAGAAAGCAGAAAAAAAGGGGAGGGATAAAAGGAGAAAGAAGGAAAAAATAAAAAAAAGAGGGGAGAAAATGAAAAAAAAAATGAAAAGATAACAGAAAGCAGATAAAAAAAATAAAAAAAAAGAGCGAGGGGAAAAAGAAATAAAAGGAGAAAGGGGGGGGGGGGGGGAGGAAAAAAAAGGAGAACAAGGAAAAAGATAGCAGAAAAAAATAAAAATAAAAAGCAGAAAAAAAAGAAAGAAAAATAAAAGAAAAGGAGAGGGGGGAAAAGGGGAAAGAAAAGAAGGGGAGAGGAGAAAAAGGAAAAAGAAAAAAAGAAAAAGAAAAAGCAGAAAAAAAAGAAAAGGAGAGGGGGAAGGAAAAGGGGAAAGAAAAGGAGAAGGGGGGAGGAGAAAGAAGGAAAAAGAAAGCAGAAACAAAGAGGGGGAAAAAGAGAGAAAAGGGGAAAAAAGAAAAGAAAGCCGATAAAAAAAACTAAATAAGAGAGAGAGGGGAGAAAGGAGGGGGGGGGGTGAGAAAGAAGGGAAAAAAAGAAAAAAAGGGGGGGGGGCAGAAAAAAGGAGGGAGAAAGGGGGGGTTGGGTTAGAAAGAAGTAGAGGAAGAGGAAAAATAAAAGCAAGCAGAAAAAAAATAGAAAGGGGGGGGGAGAGGGCGGGGAGAAAAAAGAAAGAAAGAGGGGGGGAAAATTAGAAAGAATAGTAAAAAGAGAAAAGGGGGGGGGGGAATAAAGCAGAAAAAAATAAAAATAAAAGGAGAGGAAAAAAGGATAAAGGGGGGGGGGGGGGGAGGGAAAAAAAAGCAGAAAAAAAATAGATTTTTAATAGGTTTTTGGATTTCCATATTAAATTCGAACTGCTTGCAGCTTGTGTCCCAGTTGGGGGGCGACACTTCTTCACTTCCTGATGTGTCACCGTTCCAGGAACTGAGGCTAAATCTCCCAGTGGGGACAGCAATGTTTTAAAATTTAAGGCTTAAAGCCTCATTCACACTCATGCAAGATTGGGCGAATTTTCCTGTGTGCATGAATCGCTTGCGGTGTCTAATCATCAATAGCATTTCAAACACGCCAAGCATGAAGCGCGTTCTTGCTCACGCACGCGCGCTCCTCAAAATTCAAAAAAAGTAAAAAGGAGCTTTTTCGCCATTGATATGAAAAGGCTGCCCAATTCGTGATGCGCGACAAAAACGGCACTCATGCGCGGCGCCCACGGGGTCTCACAAGTACTCTTGTGGGGAGTTAGACTCTCTGTTGGGTTTTTATTGCCGCCTGTGTCCCCATTCACTTCCTGTTCCAGTGGCATCCACCCAGGGAGCCATAGAGCTCCAGTTATTGCCCCTTTGTGGCTCGTGCATTGCCAGGATTGACTGCATACTGATTGTCTATTTGTTGCCTGCATAAAGATTGCCCGTTGTATCGCCATGATTGTCTTTGTGTTGACCTCCCTTCCCCTTGATTTACTGGCTTTCTGGAAATATACAAGGGATACAGTAAGTTCACACTCCAAAAATGCCATAGGTGTCACTGACACAGGAAGTGAGGTGCATGATATGAGTGTCACCACCACAGGAAGTAAGGGTCATGCCATGGGTGTCACTGACACAGGAAGTGAGGTGCACGCCATGGGTGTCACCGCCACAGGAAGTGAGGTGCACGCCATGGGTGTCACCGCCACAGGAAGTGAGGTGCATGATATGGGTGTCACCGCCACAGGAAGTGAGGTGTATGCCATGGGTGTCACCACCACAGGAAGTGAGGTGCATGATATGGGTGTCACCGCCAAAGGAAGTGAGGTGTATGCCATGGGTGTCACCGCCACAGGAAGTGAGGTGCATGATATGGGTGTCACCGCCACAGGAAGTGAGGTGTATGCCATGGGTGTCACCACCACAGGAAGTGAGGTGCATGATATGGGTGTCACCGCCAAAGGAAGTGAGGTGTATGCCATGGGTGTCACCGCCACAGGAAGTGAAGTGCATGATATGGATGTCACCACCACAGGAAGTGAAGTGCATGATATGGGTGTCACTGACACAGGAAGTGAGGTGAAATCTCCCAATGGGGACACAGTTTATATAGTTTCTACACGCTTTAAAGACCATCAGGGGATGGTTGGAAGCTCCGACACTATCCAGGCTTCTGAAGCTTCTCTTTAAGCCCAGCCTTGACCACAGAGATGGGCGCTTGGGTTGACCAATGGTCTTTGCTACAGAGAGGGGAGCATGGAGCTACCCTTGATGCCTGCCCCTTTTTTTTTTGTGGGGTGAAATGCGATCAGAACATGTTTTTTTTTTTTAGTCTATCCAATCCCCACCTTTAGACACAAGCCCAAGAAGAGCCAAGGGTTGGATTCTAAAGGTAGCATAGAAAAGCTGCAATACCAGATTTCACCTATAGGAGTGCTGTAACTCATAATACAAACCAAAAATCCAAAGCAAGTCTTTGATGTTCGATCTGGAATGATTGCAATTTTGTACTGAAATCTTTTTTTTTTTTTTTATGTTGTTTTTGTTCGTTGCACAAATATTCGCTCGGAATGTTGAAAAGTCTCAAGTTAAGCGTAGGCAGTCGGGAGATACCGGCGGACCAAGTGCTCTCATCTTATCAAACGCCGGCAACACTTCACTTGGTTACAGCAGTTACACAAACAGATAACGAAGATAAATAGTCCGTGGAGTTACGTAGACAAGCAGGAATCAACTCGGCCAAGAAAAAAAAGGAAATTCCAAAAAAATGTACTATAAAAATATTGCACATTCTTCAGATTCTTTTTTTTTTCTCTCATAAACTCGACAAAAATATTTAAAAAAATAACAAGGAAAAGAAAAAAACTTTTCGGAAGGTTGAACATTGAATAACTTATCCAGTGATTGCACCACTGTGCTTCCGCCCGGCTGTTCTCGGTGGCTCTCGTTTCACATGTTCCGCTTCTGAGGAGGAAAAGACAAAACGTTAATGAGCTTTGGGGGGTCAGTACACCTGCTGTGCCCATTGTGAGGGGTTCCCACCATCCCTGTGCTGAGTTCCCGGGTCTGTACACCTGCTGTGCCCATTATGAGGGGTTTCCATGATCCTTGCTGCATTTATTGTAAATGGTGGAGAATGCGGGCACCACTTATGCCTTGCAGCACTGGGGTCCTCAGTTTAAATCCCGGACAGGCCACCTGCTGTGCCCATTATGAGGGGTTCTCACAATCCCTGTGCCGAGTTCCTGGGTCTGCACACCTGCTGTGCCCATTATGAGGGGTTCCCACCATCCCTGTGCTGAGTTTCCAGGTCTGTACACCTGCTGTGCCCATTATGAGGGGTTCTCACCATCCTTGTGCCGAGTTCCCAGGTCTGTACACCTGCTGTGCCCATTATGAGGGCTTTCCACCATCCCTGTGCTGAGTTCCCAGGTCTGTACCCCTGCTGTGCCCATTATGAGGGGTTCCCACCATCCCTGTGCCGAGTTCCCGAGTCTGGAAACCTGCTATGCCCATTATGAGGGGTTCCCACCATCCCAGTGCTGAGTTCCTGGGTCTGTACACCTGCTGTGCCCATTATGAGGGGGTTCTCACCATACCTGTGCTGAGTTCCCGGGTCTGTAGACCTGCTGTGTCCATTTTGATGGGTTCCCACCATCCCTGTGCCGAGTTCCCGAGTCTGGAAACCTGCTATGCCCATTATGAGGGGTTCCCACCATCCCTGTGCTGAGTTCCAGGGTCTGTACACCTGCTGTGCCCATTATGAGGGGTTCCCACTATCCCTGTGCTGAGTTCCAGGGTCTGTACACCTGCTGTGCCCATTATGAGGGGGTTCCCACCATCCCTGTGCTGAGTTCCCAGGTCTGTACACCTGCTGTGCCCATTATGAGGGGTTCCCACCATCCCTGTGCTGAGTTCCTGGGTCTGTAGACCCGCTGTGCCCATTTTGAGGGGTTCCCACCATCCCTGTGCTGAGTTCCCAGGTCTGTACACCTGCTGTGCCCATTATGAGCGGTTCCCACCAGATGCCTCAAAAGTTCTTGTCCACTATTCCCCCAGCAGATATTGTGAGTAAGTTAGTGTCCAACTATATTGATTTACTGCTTGTATGTGAAAATGTTCTGGCCAAAATGGTGTTTATAGACAGAAATAGAATTAGATACAGTGAGTGACAGCATGAAAACCAGAGTCCTTCAAGGTGAGGATCACTGACTATACTGGAGATCATGGAGTGGATTGGAGGAACTTTAAAGGAAAAGCAAATCATTTCCTTTTGAGTATTATAGGAAGGTTGTGCTTACACTGAGAACAGCTACAAGACTCGGGAGTTGCTCCACTGTCTGTCTCGGCCGCACTTTGACCTCATCTGTTCCTGCATAGCTCCACCCTGAAAAACATACACTGGTTAGTCATCGTGTTATAGAAGGGGTCTGTGAAGTGAAACTCAACTCAAGTGAAACTCGAAGACTAAAATTTGAGTTTAATTCTCTGCTAGAGAAAATTTCCACCGATCACACACAGGACGCCGACTCACTGTGACCAAAACTAAACCAGTAATGTAAGATGGCTTCAGCTCTGCTCCCCACCTGCAGGAGAGGTCCCTCAGACGTGTTTCGTCCCCCCTCCAGTGGGCTTAGGCGAGGCCTCTGTTAGGTTTATCTTCTGCATCAGAGGTCTGGTTGACCATCGTCTTCAGGACAGGAACGAAAGACAGTGCAAACAGATATACTAACCCATGTTCAACCCAATCCTTTCTAACCACTAAACCGCGGCCCTCTGATTTCATCTCATTCTTATATCAAACTAAAACCTCTAACCCCTAACCCTAACCAAAGTCCAACCCCATACCTTATTTTAAACCATTAACCATCAACCCAACTAGCCTCTAAATGTAACTTTCGGATTTCCAATCCTAACCCCATTCAAACCCCTTATTGTAACTCCTAACTTGAACCTTCTAACCTAAACTCTTACTGGTCAACCTAGCCTGCAATCCAAACCCCCAACCTAACCCCTACATGTAACATCCATTTTGACCCTATAACTCTAACCCCATTCAAGCCCTTGCCTTACTTTACCTCCTAACTTGAACCTTCCAACTCTCAACCTAAACCCTTACCCTAACCCAATGTTTCTTAATCAGGAGTTCCTCCTGAGGTTTTTAGGGGTTTCTTGAGTAGTGAGCAAAAGTGGGGTGATCCCCACCAATACTAACCCCCAATGCTAGAGATTGTGTCTACACTGTCCTCGAATATTAGAGGACCTTACAATATTCTTGTCTTTTTAAACAGAGGTTATTTTAACTCCTGACTTGAAACATCTAACCTAAACCCTTACCGGTCAACCTAGACTGCAATCCAAACCCCCAACCTAACCCCTAAATGTAACATCCATTTTGACCCTATAACTCTAAGCCTTAATTTATTTTACCTCCTAACTTGAACCTTCCAACTCTCAACCTAAACCCTTACCTTAACCCAATGTTTCCTAATCAGAATTCCTCCTGAGGTCTCTAGGGGTTTCTTGAGTAGTGAGCAACGGTGGGTTGATCCCCACCAATACTAACCTCCAATCTAGAGATTGTGTCTACACTATCCTACAATATTAGAGGACCTCACAAGATTCTTGTCTTTTTAAACAGAGGTTCTCCAAGAACCCGATAGTCATTTCAAGAGTTCCCATAGGAGTAAAAAAAGGTAGAGAAAAGCTTTCCTAATGGGTAAAAGAACACGTTTTCTACGAGTTCCTTGAGTGGTGAGCAACGGTGGGTTGATCCCCACCAATACTAACCTCCAATGCTAGAGATTGTGTTTACACTATCCTTGAGTATTAGAGGACCTCACAATATTCTTGTCCTTTTAAACAGAGGTTCTCCGAGAACCTGAGACCTACTTCAAAAGTTCCATAGGAGTAAAACGGGCTGAGAAAGGCTGTCCTAACCCATTAACAGTCCCAGAAAAGCACAGAGACCTAACGACAATATTATTGGGACTAAAATACGGAACGTAACGAGAACCCAACCTCTAAATGTAACTTTATGATCTCCAATGCTAAACCCATTCTAACCCCTTATTGTAACTCCTAACTTGAACCTTCTAACCTAAACCCTTACCCGAACCTTTAACAGTCAACCTAGCCTGCAATACAAACCCCCCACCTAACCCCTAAATCAAGCCCTTACCTTATTTTACCTGCTAACTTGAACCTTCCAACTCTAAACCTAAACCCTTACCCTAACCCAATGTTTCTTAACCAGGCATTCCTTCTGAGGTTCCTTGAGTAGTGAGCAAAAGTGGGGTGATCCCCACCAATACTAACCTCCAACGGAAGAGATTGTGTCTACACTGTCCTTGAATATTAGAGGACCTTATAATATTCTTGTCTTTTTAAACAGAGGTTCTCCGAGAACCCGGCACCTATTTCAAGAGTTCCATGGGAGTAAAAAAAGGTTGAGAAAGGCTGTCCTAACCCGTTAACAGTCATAGAGGAGCACAGAGACCTAATGACAACATTATTGGGACTAAAATAAGGAATGTTTTATTTGGAAGGTTTTATTTCAAAAGAACATTATCAGGAAAAAAGGAGGAACCAAAGAACTCAAAACATAAGCAGAATAAACTTAAGTTTTAAGATTTCAATTAAATGTTGATGTGAAACTATAAAACCAGATCGGCATTTTGAAATGATGAACTCAGTGAACTCGTTCTAGATGGCTTCGGCTGTAATATGAATATTCCTGCGGTTAGACTTTATACATGTGTCCAGTACAGCCTTTCTTAACCAGGGTTCCAAGGAATTCTAGAATTCCTTCCAAGGTTGCTAGAAGTTCCGTGAAATTCTAGGGTTCCTTCTGAGGTTGCTAGGGGTTCCGTGGAATTCTACAGTTCCTTCTGAGTTTGCGTGGGGTTCCTTGAGCAATGATCAACGGTGGGTTGATCCCCACCTATACCAACCTCCAATGCAATTTGTGACTCACTGGTAAGTTACCACTGAACCAATCATCCTTTTGGCTATCCTTAAAGTGGAAGTAAACCCATCGATTTAACCGGGAATGGAACTGTCACATTGGTTGTGCTCTCATCCAAACTGTCAAACCATCCAATGGCTGGTGTCATAAAAGATTACGGCCTGGATTCACATACCTTGGCGCATTGTTATGCCGGCGTAGCATATCGAATATACGCTACGCCGACGTAGCGCAGACCGTCGAGCACAGTATTCACAAAGCACTTGCTCCCAACGTTGCGCCAGCGTAACGTAAATTCGTAGGCGTAAGCCGACCTAATTCAAAGTAGGTGGAAGTGGGCGTGATCCATTTAAATGAACCGTGACCCCATGCAAATGATAGGCTGAACGAACGGCGCATGTGCCGTCCAGTAGCCGCATCCCAGTGTGCATGCTCAGAATCACGTCAAAACAACTGCCTAAGATACGTCGAATCACTGCCTACGATGTGAACGTAAACTACGCCCAGCCCTATTCACGTACTACTACGTAAACAACGTAAAATACGACGGCTGTTCCCTGGTCCATACCCTTGCTTGAGTTGCGCCTCATAGATGGGGAATAACTATACGCCGGACGTAAGCCTTACGCAAACCACGTATATTATGCGCCGGGCGCAACTACGTTTGTGAATTGGCGTATCTCCCTCATTTGCATATTCGAATCGTAAATCAATGGGAGCGCCCCTTGTGGCCAGCGTAAATATGCTCCCACAAAACGACGGCGTAGGAAACTTACGTCGGTCGGATGGAGCCTAATTTCAGGCGTATCTTGCTTTCAAAGTCAGGCGCATAGATACGACGGCGCATCTGTGCACTTACGCGGCGTATCTCGAGATACGTTGGCGTAAGTGCTACGTGAATCCGGGCCTATATGTGCAGCATCATATCAGTTGAAGATCAAACAGAGGCCAAGATGGCCACTTTCTTGGCTGAGAATGATACAAGGGTTTACTTCCACTTTAAGGGGGGAATATTCCGAATGATCATCAATGTAAGGATAATTCTTCCCAGTGACCATCACACTAATGTACCATTATATAGTAATTACTTACAGGGGTTCGTTGAGACTGTACATTTATTTCAAGGGTTTCTCTATGTTAAAAGGGTTGAGAAAGGCGGTTCTAGAATATAGGCTCTGTTGTAGCAGAGCAAGGAAGGGTGACCCCCAATGTGTCTAACAAACAATGGGAAGTTCCACATACCATCTGTAAACCATCGCCGGCCCCCATGTCACCGGATCCTATATGTGTCAGGTGTACAAAATTCATGGGCTCCCCGATCATGGTTCGATCGATTCTCCTCCTCTTCTTTTTCTGAAGAACACAAAAGGACAAAGATAAGCTATTCTCAGAAAAACTGCCAGATTAAACAAACCCCCCCCCCCCCCAAAAAAAAAACACTTCAATGTAAGATCGAACAGAATGAAATTGGATATTTCGGCAAATGTCCGAAACGGTCCTTTCCCTTGTGTCTCAAGTGGCTTGGCATGAGCATTGAGCAAATGCGTTGGCATGGTTCCCAGAAGGCTTTGGGGCTACCACGAGTGACCCCCTGTACCTCGTACTTACAACTAGGCTACCAAGTCAAATTGAGTTAAAAGTTGCTCCCGAAAGGGAAACTATAATTGTTTTGGAGATGAAGATCAAGAGTCAGAACCAGGCCAAGGGATAGTTAGAACAGGCAATTGCCTTTGGGTTCTTCAGCATGATGGGGGAGCTAAGAGGGCAGAACCTGCAACCAATGCCGCTGAGGTAGTTCACAGCTCATGAGGGGCCACAATTGAAACTTTGCACCCTTGGGTGCTAAAAGGACCTTGTCTCGGCAGAAGTCCACCTTTAGATTGCTTTTTGAACCCAGATAAATTGTAATAATGTAGCTGAATTAATGGCAGGGCGAAGTGAGTGAGAAACTTGTATAGCGCAACACATGCAAACTGAATCGCCTCTGGGCGCTTAGTAACCATTTCCTACGTATAATTAGCCTTCAGAATAGATGGGTTTTGAGTTTTTTCCTGAAGGCCTGGTGATCCACTTCCATGCGGATACTGGTTAAGTACTTGCAATGAACAATTTCCCCTTTTTACAGCAGTTGAAAAGCTAGCTTACAGAGCTCAATAGCTCATGTCGACATCTGTACACAATTGAACAAAGCCAGGGGTCCATTTTTGAACCCATGAAGCTTCCAGTACTTTGTGCTGAAATTGATTCAGCTACATTATTACAAGTTATTTGGGTTCAAAAAGCAATCTAAAAAAGGTAAACCACTGGACTTCTACCAGTGCTGAGATAAGCTCTTTTAGCACCCAAGGGTGCAAAGGTTCGAATGCACCCCCGCTCATGAGCTGTGAACTGCTGGTTCTGTCTTTTTACACCCCCATCATGCTGGAGCACCCAAGGCAATTGCCTCTTCTTACTACCACTTGGTCCAGCTCTGACGTTTAGTATCTCTAAAGGCCACCTTATAGGGTGCTGATAGAGGAATCCCCCCCACAATCATAAAAAGACACTTTAACATCTGGAAGGCACCAAGCTGGACAGTTTGTTTGGCCCTGATAAAAAGTGGTGGTAGCAGATTAGTAAGGTGGCCCCCTGTTATCTCTGCTACAAGGCTATGCTCATATCCTCTGCGGCCGTTCCAGCCAGCACCGAAGGCCCCCCTGTGTTTGTGAATTGTCAAGGGTAAAAAGACACGGCAGGGTTGGGCCTTCCTGTTTTCACCGCACAAGCTCCTCTTCCTGTGCAAGTTCTAATCGTCACCTCTCTGCTTCTCAAGAACTTGTCAAGAAAGAGACTTCAGTAAAAGAAAACTGCAAAAGAAGGTCGATTTCGAGCATCAGAAACGCCCATGGAACACTTAAGAAATCTCTCCGTTTATGCCGCATCTCCAGTGCAATTCGGCAGCTTCAACCTGCAGGCCGGGGCAACGTTTTCGGAGCCTGCTAAAAGTTTTCTAGGTAGACCTAAAGTTCACTACGAGGGTTACAATCTGACTGTACAATAAGCTTCAAGCTGGCAATATACTATACAATCTCATTGTACAACCTCTGTACAAACCCCTTTAGATTTACCAAAATGATGTAATATTTGGACACCATTATACAATGCATTCAGTTTATTGTTGGTGTTGGAGTAAACTATGGTCCTAGAAAGTGGCGGTGCATCCATAAAGGGCGCGCGGGCACCACCCGCTCTCTCCTGCCACCTGTCTCTCACCATAAATAGATTCATGTATTGCATGATCTATGGTCGCCGCTGAAAACCCCTTTTCAGGTGCCCGGCTCCTTTTTGGGCGCCTGAATTACAGCGGTGGGGGTATTTTTTAGAACCACTTGATTAGAGCCCTCAGACTCTAATAGGCGTCCAAAAAAGGTGAACAGCGGGCGCCATGCTGGGCGTTCGGTGTTCACTCAGCGTTGTGTTAGGAAAGCGAATGGATTGCTTTTACTAGTGTTGGAATGAACTATGGTGCTAGATCTTCTCTTATTGGTATTCCGTTCCCCATGATGAAGCTCCGGGGATGGAGTGAAATGTGTTGGGTAGAGTGGCCTGGTTATAGCCCGGGCTGAGGCCCTTATACACCTTCTAGGACTTCCTTTCCCTACTATCGGTATCCAGTATTAGAATGAACTATGGTGCTAGATCTTCTATTATGGGTATCCAGTTCCCCATGATCCTCATGATGAAGCCCAGGGGATGGAGTGAAATGTGTTAGTTAGAGTGGCCCAGTTGGAACCCGGGCTGAGGACCTCATACACCTTTTAGGACTTCCTTTCCCTACTATCGGTATCCATCATTAGAATGAACTCTGGTGCTAGATCTTCTATTATGGGTATCCACTTCCCCATGATCCTCATGATGAAGCTCCGGGGGTGGAGTGAAATGTGTTGGGTAGAGTGGCCTGGTTGGAACCCGGGCTGAGGCCCTCATACACCTTCTAGAACTTCCTTTCCCTTCTATCGGTATCCAGTATTAGAATGAACTATGGTGCTAGATCTTCTATTATGGGTATCCAGTTCCCCATGATCCTCATGATGAAGCCCAGGGGATGGAGTGAAATGTGTTAGTTAGAGTGGCCCAGTTGGAACCCGGGCTGAGGACCTCATACACCTTTTAGGACTTCCTTTCCCTTCTATCGGTATCCAGTTTTAGAATGAACTATGGTGCTAGACCTTCTATTATGGGTATCCAGTTCCCCATGATCCTCATGATGAAGCTCCGGGGATGGAGTGAAATGTGTTGGGTAGAGTGGCCTGGTTGGAGCCCGGGCTGAGACCTCATACACCTTTTAGGACTTCCTTTCCCTACTATCGGTATCCAGTATTAGAATGAACTATGGTGCTAGATCTTCGATTATTGGTATTTCGTTCCCCATGATCCTCATGATGAAGCTCCGGGGGTGGAATGAAATGTGTTGGGTAGAGGGGCCTGGTTGGAGCCCTGGGCTGAGGCCCTCATACACCTTCTAGAACTTCCTTTCCCTACTATCGGTATCCAGTATTAGAATGAACTATGGTGCTAGATCTTCTATTATGGGTATCCACTTCCCCATAATCCTCATGATGAAGCTCCGGGGGTGGAGTGAAATGTGTTGGGTAGAGTGGCCTGCTTGGAGCCCGAGCTGAGGCCGTCATACACCTTTTGACTTCCTTTCCCTACTATCGGTATCCAGTATTAGAGTGAACTATAGTGCTAGATCTTCTATTATTGGTATTTAGTTCCCCATGATCCTCATGATGAAGCTCCGGGGGTGGAGTGAAATGTGTTGGGTAGAGTGGCCTGCTTGGAGCCCGAGCTGAGGCCGTCATACACCTGCTAGGACTTCCTTTCCCTACTATCGGTATCCAATATTAGAATGAACTGTGGTGCTAGATCTTCTATTATGGGTATCCAGATCCTCATGATGAAGCTCCGGGAATGGAGTGAAATGTGTTGGGTAGAGGGGCCTGGTTGGAGCCCGGGTTTTTTTTTTTTTACATAAAATAGTTATGTGGTCTGGACCGGCCGGATTCAGATGAAATTTATTTTTAATATTCGCAAAAAATACTGGTCGAAAAATACTGGTCGGAAAACGGGCAACTAGCCAATGGCAGGTCAAATTTTTCTGGCGAGACGGGCGTTTTTTTTTCCCCCCCGCGGGTCACTTTACTAGAAATTAAATTCAGTTTTCTTGGAAGAATGAAAGAGATGGTCTGGAAATCTCAGGGCGGCTCATCTGACGCCTTTCACAAGAGTTCATTGATGGACTGAACTCTGCCTGACCTCTCTGTGCCCCTCCCCCATCCCTCCCTATGGTGGATAATGAAACTATAATTAACTTATAGGTAATGCTGATTTCACCGCACATCAATCACCCCCCACGCTCCGCCCCCGCTGTCATCTCACCGGCCGGGGGGCCTGGCATTCCACCCAATAAGCCTGATCTGACTTTCGATTGGGATGACGGGAATTTAAAGCGGACCTGTCATCAGTTATATTTTTTTTTCATGTGATCACAAGAGACGGAGGAAATGCTTCCCCCTGCCTGCAGCAGACCGATGACATCTCGGCCCAGACAAAGTCAACCCCTGCTGCACCCCCTCACCATGAGATTTGCTACAACATTACAATGTGCAGTCTTGAGTGATCACTGGGTAAGGGGAGACTGTGGAAATGCTTCCTGGTGCCTGCAGCAGACCGATGACATCATCGCAGCCTAGGCAAAGTCAGCCCCTGCTGCACCATGTGACTTGCTATAAAGTTACAAGATCTGAAATGGAAAACATCACCCCAGGGAATAAACGCAGATAGAAAATTGATTCCAACATTAAGTCAGTTGGAAGACCATACTAGGAAACCGACGCGTTTCGGGGGGAGTCAAAACTTTCCCCCCCTTTCATCAGGCGGGGTCAGACTGATGACATCATCTCAGCCTAGGCCAAAGTCAGCTCCTACTGCAGCTTCTCAACACGTGATCTGCTACAAAGTTACAATGTGCAGTCTTGAGTGATCAGTGGGGGGGAGGGGAGACTGAGGAAATGCCTCCTCCTGCCTGCAGCAGGAAGATCCAAGTTTCCTTGGTTTTGTAAAACAAATGGATCTGAAATTGAAACTTCAAACCAAGAGTTCAGATGCAAATTTATTCCAAAGTAAAGTCAGGTGTAAGACCATTAAAAAAGGATCCAACGTGTTTCGGGGAGTCAAAACTTCATCAGGTGGGGGGGTCGTCATTGTGAGAACACAATGTGTACGTTATATTAAACCAGCTGAGTGGTGAATTACAGTGCTTGTCAGCAGCTGATTTAAGCAAAGGTGGCAAGTCCCCATGGAAGACCATTAAAAAGGATCCAACGTGTTTCGGGGAGTCAAAACTTCATCAGGTGGGGGGTCGTCATGTATCCGGACTGGATTGAGAACACAATGTGTACGGTATATTAAACCAGCCGAGTGGTGAATTACAGTGCTTGTCAGCAGCTGATTTAAGCAAAGGTGGCAAGTCCCCATGGAAGACCATTAAAAAGGATCCAACGTGTTTCGGGGAGTCAAAACTTCATCAGGTGGGGGGGTCGTCATGTATCCGGACTGGATTGAGAACACAATGTGTACGGTATATTAAACCAGCCGAGTGGTGAATTACAGTGCTTGTCAGCAGTTGATTTAAGCAAAGGTGGCAAGTCCCCATGGAAGACCATTAAAAAGGATCCAACGTGTTTCGGGGAGTCAAAACTTCATCAGGTGGGGGGTCGTCATGTATCCGGACTGGATTGAGAACACAATGTGTACAGTATATTAAACCAGCTGAGTGGTGAATTACAGTGCTTGTCAGCAGCTGATTTAAGCAAAGGTGGCAAATCCCCATGGAAGACCATTAAAAAGGATCCAACGTGTTTCGGGGAGTCAAAACTTCATCAGGTGGGGGGTCGTCATGTATCCGGACTGGATTGAGAACACAATGTGTACAGTATATTAAACCAGCTGAGTGGTGAATTACAGTGCTTGTCAGCAGCTGATTTAAGCAAAGGTGGCAAATCCCCATGGAAGACCATTAAAAAGGATCCAACGTGTTTCGGGGAGTCAAAACTTCATCAGGTGGGGGTCGTCATGTATCCGGACTAGATTGAGAACACAATGTGTACGGTATATTAAACCAGCTGAGTGGTGAATTACAGTGCTTGTCAGCAGTTGATTTAAACAAAAGGTGGCAAGTCCCCCCCCCCCCCAAAAAAAAGCGTATTTGTTTCCGGTGATCCCTGGCAGAGAGCAGATTGAGGAAATGCTTCGCCTTCCTGCAGCAAACTGATATATTTTCCCCCATGTTAAGCACATCATTGCTAAATAACAGGTCTTCCGACAATGCCTCCATTCTGCTTTTCTCTCTAGGAGGACGGCGCCATCTTTGTTCTGGCATCGCCCAGGGTCCTAGTCTGAGACGCCAGATGATGATGCAAATCCTGGCATTTGTGAGATTTTTTTGCCTGCTTTTTTTACGATGTTCGACACTGATCAGGTCACTTCTGCAGCAGCCTCTCACCTCGCGAGGAAGTCGACGCGTTTCGGGGGACGAAACGCGTTGTTGTTTTTTTTCAATGAATTGTCACTACCTCTCTTCTCTTTCATAAACGTAAATAATTTTGGCTGGAGTTGGGTTTTTAACCCACTACAGGAGCAAGGGGGGGGGGGGTGAGAGCATGGGGAGTCCTGTGTACTATTGCCATGGTTGCCACTGTGTTTATAAAGAAAAATAATGACTGCTTGAAGATTGGAATTTAAGTGATTCTTTTAAAAAAAAAGGCAATTAGTCAGACCTACTGGCATTGGTTAAAGTCGGCTATTTTCAGAGCAGGGAGAAAAATGCCAAACATCCCGGTGGGAACGAGGGAGGGCCCAACATTCCAACATGTGAATGATTAAACTGGCGGAGCCGGCGGGGGCAATGTAATGGGCAACAGGAGCGACTACGCAAATTACAGCTGACCTCTGAGGTCTGCCGGGGGGGTCAAAGGAGCAATTTAAAGGGGAACTCCGGTCTTTTATTCACTGGATTTCAGTTCTGCCAATCACGGAGGCTCATCATCAAATGTGGGCGGTCCGCATGCAAATACTAGGAACGCCCACCGCTCCAGACTGACCCCCCCCCCGACGCCGATTCTCCACCTTGACAGCACCTAAAAGGGCTTGTGCCGAATTTTAGCTCCGGGTCCCAGGTCCTGATGAAGGGGGAAGCACTTCCCCCGAAACACGTTGCTCTACTCATGACCTGTGAATTTCGATAAACATTCTTAATAAAATCGGCCTGCATTGCATAGAGAAGTCTAGACAAAGGGGCGACACTTACCCCCGAAATGTGTTACTCTACTCCTCCTCACCTGTGAATTTCAATAAACATCCCCAATAATAACCTCAAGTGTGATGACCTCCGGTTCCAGGTCAGTACTGACCACACCCACCATCACAGTCCTGATGAAGGGGGGAAGCACTCTACACCCATCTCAACCCCACCCATTTAATATTTGCATAACCACTCCCACTACTTTAATTAGGGCTGAGGGCTCCTAAAAGGCGGGGGGGGGCTATGATGTTTTCAGGAAGTTATGGACAGGCCCCTCCCACCAGCCATGATCTGCCTGTATTGCATAGAGAAGTCCTGACAAAGGGGTAGCACTTACCCCTGAAATGTGTTACTCTACTCACCACCTGTGAATTTCAATAAACATCCCTAATTATAACCTCAAGTGTGACGACCTTCCATACTGGGCACGCCTCTACACCCATCTCAACCCCACCCATCAAGGTGTTTTGATATTTGCATAACTCCTCCCACTACTTTAATTAGGGCTGAGGGCTTCCAAAAAACTTTGTTCTACTCATCACATGTGAACTGTGAATTTCAATAAACATTCCTAATAATAACCTCAAGTGTGATGACCTCCGGTTCCAGGTCAGTCCTGACCACACCCACCATCACAGTCCTGATGAAGGGGGAAGCACTCTACACCCATCTCAACCCCACCCATTTAATATTTGCATAACCCCTCCCACTACTTTAATTAGGGCTGAGGGCTCCTAAAATTAGTACCGAGACAGGGGCGTGTGATGTTTTCAGGAAGCTCTGTACAGCACCCTGCTGGCCCCTCCCACCAACCATGATCTGCCTGTATTGCATAGAGAAGCCTAGACAAAGGGGCGGCACTTACCCCCGAAATGTGTTACTCTACTCCTCCTCACCTGTGAATTTCAATAAACATCCCTAATAATAACCTCAAGTGTGATGACCTCCGGTTCCAGGTCAGTCCTGACCACACCCACCATCACAGTCCTGATGAAGGGGGAAGCACTTTCCCCCGAAACACGTTACTCTACTCATCATCCGCATGCAAATACTAGCAACGCCCACTGCTCCAGACTGACCCCCCCGACCCACATGCTGATTCTCCACCTTGACAGCACCTAAAAGGGCTTGTGCTGAATTTTAGCTCCGGTCCCAGGTCCTGATGAAGGGGGGAGCACTTCCCCCGAAACACGTTGCTCTACTCGTGACCTGTGACTTTCAATAAACATTCCTAATAATAACCTCAAGTGTGACGACCTCCGGGTTCCAGGTCAGTCCTGACCACACCCACCATCACAGTCCTGATGAAGGGGGAAGCACTCTACACCCATCTCAACCCCACCCATTTAATATTTGCATAACCCCTCCCACTACTTTAATTAGGGCTGAGGGCTCCTAAAATTAGTACCGAGACAGGGGCGTGTGATGTTTTCAGGAAGCTTTGTGCAGCACCCTGCTGGCCCCTCCCACCAGCCACGATCTGCCTGCATTGCATAGAGAAGTCTAGACAAAGGGGTAGACACTTACCCCCGAAATGTGTTACTCTACTCCTCACCTGTGAATTTCAATAAACATCCTTAATAATTAGGGCTGAGGGCTGCTAAAAGGCGCGGGGGGGGGGGGGGATAAAAAGATTTCGGGAGGAGGAAACTTTTTTTTCTGTAAAAAAATCTAAGGGCCAGATTCTCAAAGGCCTTACGACGGCGCTATGCCATTTGCGCCGTCGTAAGTCCTAATCTGGCCCGGCGTATCTATGCGACCGATTCTTAGAATCAGTTACGCATAGATTTCCATTAGATCCGACAGGTGTAAGGCAAATTTTATTTTTCCCGCTGCTAGGTGTCGCCTCATCGCTTTCCCCGTCGTCTATGCAAATGAGCTATTTACGCGAATTCCCGAACGTACGCGCGGTCGACGCAGTGAATTTACGACGTTTCCGTAAACTTACCCCTGCTATACGAGGGGTAAGTTTACGCAGGTCCGTCGTATGCCATGTTAAGTATGGCGTCGGGTCAGCGTCGTCTTTTTTCCCGTCGTTTACGTCGTTTTCCTAAGTCGTTCGCGAATAGGAATTTACGTCAATGACGCTCACGTCGGCGTCATTGACATTTTCCGTCGTGAGCTGGAGCATGCGCACCGGGCTATTTTAACGCCCGGCGCAATGCGCAGTTCGATCAGTTCATTTAAATACAAGCCGCCCCCTTCGAATTACGCGGCCTTACGCCGGGCCGTTTACACTACGCCGCCGCAAATTACGGAGCAAGTGCTTGGAGAATACGGCACTTGCTCCAGTAATTTGCGGCGGCGTAGTGTAAATGGCTTACGCTACGCCGCCGCGGAATCTACAAGAATCTGGCCCAAAACGATCGATTGGATTTCCGCGCTGAAAACATTTCTCCGATCTCTCCACTTTATAAAACTTTATAAAACTTTATAAAACTTTATAAAACTCTTGCGATTCATAATTCATGGTGCGTTCGATTGCGTCCCCCTCAAGTCCTCTCCGGCAAGTTTGTTCTTCCTGACGGTCCCGCAGGCTCTTGAGTGCAGTGGGGGGAGGGGGGAGGGGAGGGGGAGGGGCTGCTGTTTTTCTTAGAGTTGCAATTTTAAAAAATGGACCCGTCACGCACTTTCTAAGCCTGGAGGGACGCATTCCTGAGAGGTCACCATATCAGCGACAGTATCACTTCTCAAAAGACACATTCCGCCCTTGATTATTAAAAAGACATCCTTCAGCTCAAGAGACGGCGGCTTTGCCCGTCGATGTTATCGGTCCGCCGCAGGCAGGAAGGAGCATTTGCTCTGTCTTCTCACCCCTTACAGTGATCACTCAGGCCCGGATTCTCAGAGGACTTACGACGGCGCAGCGCCGTGTACGCCGTCGTAAGTCCTAATCCGAGCCGTCGTATCTATGCGACTGATTCTTAGAATCGGTTACGCATAGATATCCATTAGATCCGACAGGCGGAAGTCTCTTACGCCGTCGGATCTAAACTGCATTTTTTTTTTTTGCCCGCTTCCGTCGAATTCCGTGTCGAGTATGCATATTAGCTAGATACGCAAATTCCCGAACGTACGCACGGCCGACGCAGCAAAGTTACGACGTTTACGGCGTAAAGTTGCCCCTGCTATATGAGGCGCAGCCAATATTAAGTATGGCCGACGTTACCGCGTCGAAATTTTAAAAAGTTATGTCGTTTGCGTAAGTCGTCCGTGGATGGGGCTGGACGTCATTTACGTTCACGTCGAAACCAACGACGTCCTCGCGACGTCATTCGGAGCAATGCACACTGGGGTATTTTACGGACGGCGCAGTTCGTTCAGCGTGGGGACGCGCTTGATTTAAATGATACGCGCCCCCTACCCGCCGAATTTGAATTCCGCCGGGTGATTTATGCTACGGCGCCGCCGCAACTTACGGAGCAAGTGCTTTGAGAATACAGCACTTGCCCGTGTAAGTTGCGGCGGCGTAACGTAAATCGGATACGTTACGCCGACGCAGAGATACGCCCATTGTACAAGAATCTGGGCCTCAGACTGTACATTGTAACTTTGTAGCAAGCCATAAGGTGGGAAGCAGCAGCAGCAGGGGGCCGATCTGTGTCAAACGATTGTAAACACAGCCAAAAACTGGACGTTTTTTATGGCTTCCCGTCCCAATAATAATAACAGAAATTGGTCTGGTGTTAGGGTTCAAGCCTTACCGGCTGGGGCTTCTCTACCACGCAGCAGCCCAGCTTGTGCCAGAAGTCGCTCATATTGTCAGAGACGGCCAGCTTGGTTGGAGTTCTGCTAGTCCGACGCCGTGAGGCTCTCCGGTGTAAAGAAGGTTGTAGAAGCGGCGAGGAAGGACGCGGGTCACTGAATGAGACGACGACGACCCGGTTCCAAATCCGATTTCAGAAAAAGACGCGATTGTCCTTCTGTTCTTCAATCTTCCTGAAATGAAACAAAATAAAAACATTAAATCTGACCTTTGGCCCTGTAACGCTATTAGCGTTAATTTATGTACTAGGAGCGCAGCTTTACCTAATATGACAGCTGCGCTCCATTCACAAAGACATCCGCGTCACTTCCGGTACGCGGACGTCTGCGCTCCACGCTGGAACGCGGAAGTGCGTTCCAGTGTGCGGCGCTCGGCGTGCATGGGAGACCGGGCTATTTAAACCTCCAGCACTGGCGACAGGTTGTTGGAATATTCCTGTTGGACCCTGTCGCCACCTGGAGACCCTCCACCAACTCACACCAACCTTGAACTTCACTTTTGGGATACTTGGATCCTGATCTTAGTTGCTATACTAGATAGAAGGACCACCAGCGTTACACCTGTGCTTATTTTCCCAGTCTGGACTACCTCCTAACCGCAAGTATATAGAGTATATTACTGCATATTGGGATTACCATCTACTCCTGTGCAAACAGACCTGGTCCACACTACTTCTTAAACTGCATAAGGATATATAGCATATTACTGCATAAAGGGATTACCATCTACTCCTGTGCAAACAGACCTGGTCCACACTACTTCTTAAACTGCATAAGGATATATAGCATATTATTGCATAAAGGGATTACCATCTACTCCTGTGCAAACAGACCTGGTTCACACTACTTCTTAAACTGCATAAGGATATATAGCATATTACTGCATAAAGGGATTACCATCTACTCCTGTGCAAACAGACCTGGTTCACACTACTTCTTAAACTGCATAATTATATAGAGCATATTATTGCACATTGGGATTACCATCTACTACTATGCAAACTGACCTGGTCCACACTACCTCTTTAACTGCTTGTGTTTAAAGACTATTTTGCCATATAGTTAGTGTTGTTGCCCATAGTCTGGACTACCTTCTCCTCTCTCTTTCAGAAATACATATTAACTATTGAGATACTTGCTCTAAATATATTGAGGTTTTGCTTCTATATGTTATATCAGGAGTGCTAATTTCCTACATGACTCAAGTTCAGTACCTATATATTCAAAAAGCACTTACTAAAGACTTATCCTTGTCATTGCTCTAGACAAAGGTTACTATATAGTTTAACAAGTATTAAACTATTACTACATGTTTTGCTCCAATCAGAGGATATGATGATATAGACCCCATACTCTTATAGTTCAGTGAGAGTGAGCTGGTGGTTAATTCTGATAGGCCTCTACAGCTGGAGTCTAAACTTGAGACAGAGTGTTCTCAGAATCAGGGTCGTAACATAATATTCCAACCACTTTAAAAAAAAAAAAAAAAAAAAAAAAAAAGGGAAACATTCAAGATGGATCCAGCTGAACTTGCAAATCATTTAGTTACACTCTCCCAAAGAGTGGATAACCTGACTGCTAACATGAATGAATTGCGTGTTCAGAATGATACCTTACGCAATCTCAATCATGCACAAGCTAGAGACAGACCTGAAGCTAAGGTCTGCCCACCAGAACTTTTTTCTGGTGAAAGGAAGAATTATAAACAATTTATTAGTTCATGTCGTTTGATGTACGAATTACGTCCGCGCACTTATTACTCTGATAGAATAAAGATCCTCACTTTAGTTACCTATCTCAGAGGTGAACCCAGAGTGTGGGCTGATACATACATAGAAGAACATGGAGATCTTTTGGGAGCTTTTGATACTTTCATTAATGAGATGTCTCTCTTATATGAAGATCCTAACAAACAGCTAACAGCTGAAAATTCAATCAGAACCCTCAAACAGGGTAAGAGGCCTGTGGAGGACTTTATTTCAGAATTTAAATGCTGGAGCAGGGAGACCCAATGGTCAGAGATTGCTCTTAGAAATCAATTTCGTTTGGGTTTATCAGAGGCTATGAAGGATGAGCTTGCTCGCGTCGTGCTCCCTGATACTCTAGAAGACCTCATGCACCTATCAGTGACTATCGATCGCCGTCTGCGTGAGAGAAAGGCAGAACGTGCAAATACATACCCAGTCACTTCCTTCAGGAGATTCAGATCGCCTTCAAAAGAGTCTCCAATGGAACTTGGAACTATAAGAGGACCTTTGACTCCAGCAGAAAAGCAACGCCGTAGAGCCAATAATCTATGTCTTTATTGTTCAGCTCCAGACCACATTGTGTCTACCTGTCCTCTACTTAAGAAAAACTCTGAAGGTAAATTTTCCCACATTAATAAATTAGACTCATCCCTTTCCACGTCTAATCGATATATCTTTATCCTTCTTACTCTACAGTGGGATCAAGAAGAGATTTCCATTGAAGCAATGGTCGACAGCGGAGCCTGCGGCAACTTTATAGATTCAAGTATTGTAGAATCAAATAAAATTCCCTGTGTGTTTAAGCAAAATCCAGTGTCACTCACTTTTATTGATGGGTCCAGTTCAACTCATGGTCCTGTTATATCTCAGACATCTCCCCTAAAGGTTACATGTGCCACTGGTCATTCTGAGACCCTCAAATTTGATATTATTTCCTCACCTGTCTTTCCCATTGTTCTAGGCCTCCCATGGTTACTTCTTCATCAGCCTATTTTCTTATGGTCCACCAAATCAATTTCTTTACAGTCTGATTATTGTAAACAGTTCTGTTATTCCCCATGCATCATCTCTTTCTCTGACGCCATTCCACATGACCTACCTGAATATTTACATGATTTCCTTGATGTATTCAGTAAGACTAATGCAGATAAACTTCCTCCACATAGAATTTACGACTGTCCCATAGACCTTATTCCCGACAGTCCTATTCCTACTGCTCGAATCTACCCCCTCTCTCAACCAGAGCTTGTACATTTAAAAGAGTACCTCGATGAGAATCTAAAAAAGGGGTTTATTAGGAACTCCACCTCTTCAGCAAGTGCAGCTCTCTTTTTTGTAAAAAATAAAGATGGTTCACTCCGACCAATCATTGATTATCGTTCCCTCAATAATATCACTGTAAAAAATAGATACCCATTACCACTCATTCCGGAACTCATTGAGCGTCTACAGAACGCCAAGATCTATACAAAACTGGACCTCAGAGGTGCATATAATCTGATCAGAATCCGTTCGGGTGACGAATGGAAAACTGCCTTCAAAACCCGATATGGCCTTTTTGAGTATTGTGTAATGCCTTTTGGTTTGTGTAACGCTCCAGCAACTTTTCAGTGGTTCATTAATGATATTTTTCATGATCTACTTGATATTTGCGTTGTAATTTATTTGGACGACATCTTAATTTATTCTGAGAATCAGGATGAACATCACAAACATGTGCGCTGGGTTCTGGCTAGGCTTAGGACACACTCTTTGTATGCAAAACTTGAAAAGTGTGTATTCAATCAAACTACTATTTCCTTCTTGGGTTACCAAATTACTCCTAGTGGAGTTCAGATGGATCGATCTAAGGTAGATTGTATTCTGTCCTGGCCTGCACCACAAACTAGGAAAGCTCTTCAGAGATTTCTCGGTTTTTCAAATTACTACAGAAAGTTCATAAAGAACTTTTCAGCTATTGTGAGACCATTAACCAGCTTAACCAGTTCAAAGATACCTTTTGTTTGGAATGATGATGCACAGAAATCTTTTGACACACTCAAGAATAGTTACACTTCTGCTCCTATTCTTCAATTGCCAAATCCATCATACCATTTTACATTAGAAGTAGATGCTTCGCATTTTGCTCTTGGCGCTGTACTCTCCCAACAACCTACATTATCGGAACCACTACATCCAGTTGCCTTTTTTTCCAGGACACTCTCCTCAGCGGAAAAAAATTATCCTATTGGCGAGAAAGAATTACTAGCAATAAGAGATGCTCTCTCTAACTGGAGACATTTGCTGGAGGGTTCAACACATACTATCACCATCCTCACTGATCATCGAAATTTACAACACTTAAAATCTTGCAAAACTCTCTCTGCCCGTCAAGTCAGATGGAGTCTATTTTTCGATAGATTCAATTTTGTTATTTCCTACCTTCCTGGCACTCAAAATACTAAAGCAGACTCTTTGTCTCGTATGCATGAAGAACAAACATTGGAGATTCCACCATTTTCAATTATTCCATCCAATAGGATTCTGGGTACTACTATGACCTTCAATAAATTGCTTATTCAAACCCTCACTAAAGAGAGATCTCATTTACCTATGGGTTTACAACAAGAGTCTAACGGACTATTAACTTTTAACAACAAGATATATGTTCCACCAAAATTGCAACTTATGTTACTAAAACAACTTCATGATGCTCCACTTGCAGGACATCCTGGCATTACTAAGACCCTTCATCTAGTCAAGAGAAATTACTGGTGGCCAAATCTCACAAAGACAGTTCAGGACTATGTTAATTCTTGTCAGACCTGTGCCACCAACAAACATTCTAGAAAACCTCCCTATGGTCTATTAACTTCTATCCCAGTACCAAATAGACCTTGGGACGTTATTTCTATGGATTTCATAGTTGACCTCCCAAGGTCAAATGGAACAAACACCATCATGGTCACAGTTGATGTTTTAACAAAGATGGCCCATTTTGTACCTTTGAAGAGGTTACCAACCTCTCAAGAGACGGCAAAGGCTTTCATATCCAATATTCTTAAACTTCATGGCTTACCATCTCAGATCATTTCAGATAGAGGCTCACAATTCATTTCCAGATTCTGGAAAGCTCTCTGTCAAACGCTACAAATAGATCATCGCATGTCTACCGCCTATCACCCCCAAACTAATGGGCAAACAGAACGGGTAAATCAAACACTGGAACAATATCTGCGCTGTTACTGCACCCACCTCCAAGACGACTGGTTTCATTTACTTCCACATGCAGAATTTGCTTACAACAACGCCTCCAGTTCATCCTCCCAGTTTTCACCTTTTTACGCAAATTATGGTTTTCATCCTAATAATTTACCGTCTACTTTTCCTTCAACTAATGTCCCTGCTGTTCAGAATCTTTTATCAACCATAAAGGATACTCTAGATACTCTCCGTTCTAATCTTGAAGATGCGCAGATTAGACAAAAGAAGTACTACGATTCTCATAGAACAAAACCCCCATCTTATAAGATTGGAGATTTGGTATGGTTATCTACTAGGAATTTACGACTCAAGATTCCTTCTAAGAAACTTGGCCGTCAGTACACGGGACCTTTTCCAATTTCCCACATCATTAACAATAATGCTGTCAGATTAATTCTACCCTCCGATTGGAAGATTCATCCATCCTTCCATGTTTCATTAATTAAACCTTTCAAACCAAACCCTTTTCCAAACAGAGATCCACAACCTCCTCCACCAGTTCAAGTTTTTGGTGAGACTGAATATCAAGTAGAGAAAATTTTGGATTCTAGGAGGAGAGGTTCTTCCATTCAATACTTGATTCGTTGGAAAGGCTATTCTCCCACAGATGATTCCTGGGAATGCTCATCAGATATTCATGCCCCTAGACTTATTAAGCAGTTCCATCACAAATATCCTGATAAACCATCTCCTATTAGGCGCCCCGGATGGGCCCCCTTGAGGAGGGGAGTATGTAACGCTATTAGCGTTAATTTATGTACTAGGAGCGCAGCTTTACCTAATATGACAGCTGCGCTCCATTCACAAAGACATCCGCGTCACTTCCGGTACGCGGACGTCTGCGCTCCACGCTGGAACGCGGAAGTGCGTTCCAGTGTGCGGCGCTCGGCGTGCATGGGAGACCGGGCTATTTAAACCTCCAGCACTGGCGACAGGTTGTTGGAATATTCCTGTTGGACCCTGTCGCCACCTGGAGACCCTCCACCAACTCACACCAACCTTGAACTTCACTTTTGGGATACTTGGATCCTGATCTTAGTTGCTATACTAGATAGAAGGACCACCAGCGTTACACCTGTGCTTATTTTCCCAGTCTGGACTACCTCCTAACCGCAAGTATATAGAGTATATTACTGCATATTGGGATTACCATCTACTCCTGTGCAAACAGACCTGGTCCACACTACTTCTTAAACTGCATAAGGATATATAGCATATTACTGCATAAAGGGATTACCATCTACTCCTGTGCAAACAGACCTGGTCCACACTACTTCTTAAACTGCATAAGGATATATAGCATATTATTGCATAAAGGGATTACCATCTACTCCTGTGCAAACAGACCTGGTTCACACTACTTCTTAAACTGCATAAGGATATATAGCATATTACTGCATAAAGGGATTACCATCTACTCCTGTGCAAACAGACCTGGTTCACACTACTTCTTAAACTGCATAAGGATATATAGCATATTACTGCATAAAGGGATTACCATCTACTCCTGTGCAAACAGACCTGGTTCACACTACTTCTTAAACTGCATAATTATATAGAGCATATTATTGCACATTGGGATTACCATCTACTACTATGCAAACTGACCTGGTCCACACTACCTCTTTAACTGCTTGTGTTTAAAGACTATTTTGCCATATAGTTAGTGTTGTTGCCCATAGTCTGGACTACCTCCTTCTCTCTCTTTCAGAAATACATATTAACTATTGAGATACTTGCTCTAAATATATTGAGGTTTTGCTTCTATATGTTATATCAGGAGTGCTAATTTCCTACATGACTCAAGTTCAGTACCTATATATTCAAAAAGCACTTACTAAAGACTTATCCTTGTCATTGCTCTAGACAAAGGTTACTATATAGTTTAACAAGTATTAAACTATTACTACATGTTTTGCTCCAATCAGAGGATATGATGATATAGACCCCATACTCTTATAGTTCAGTGAGAGTGAGCTGGTGGTTAATTCTGATAGGCCTCTACAGCTGGAGTCTAAACTTGAGACAGAGTGTTCTCAGAATCAGGGTCGTAACAGGCCCCTTTCCAGCCTGCCTGTCCTTGGCCCACCCCTTTCCAGCCTGCCTGTCCTTGGCCCGCCCCTTTCCAGCCTGCCTGTCCTTGGCCCACCCCTTTCCAGCCTGCCTGTCCTTGGCCCGCCCCTTTCCAGCCTGCCTGTCCTTGGCCCACCCCTTTCCAGCCTGCCTGTCCTTGGCCCGCCCCTTTCCAGCCTGCCTGTCCTTGGCCCACCCCTTTCCAGCCTGCCTGTCCTTGGCCCGCCCCTTTCCAGCCTGCCTGTCCTTGGCCCACCCCTTTCCAGCCTGCCTGTCCTTGGCCCGCCCCTATCCAGCCTGACTTTCCTGGCCCGCCCCTTTCCAGCCTGCCTTTCCCTGGCCCACCCCTTTCCAGCCAGCCTGTCCTTGTCCCACCCCTTTCCAGCCTGCCTGTCCCTAGCCCACCCCTTTCCAGCCTGCCTGTCCCACCCCTTTCCAGCCTGCCTGTCCCTGCCACACCCTTTCCAGTCTGCCTTTCCCTGGCCCACCCCTTTCCAGCCAGCCTTTCCCTGGCCCACCCCTTTCCAGCCAGCCTTACCCTGTCCCACCCCTTTCCAGCCAGCCTTACCCTGGCCCACCCCTTTCCAGCCTGCCTTTCCCTGGCCCACCCCTTTCCAGCCTGACTTTCCTGTCCCACCCCTTTCCAGCCTGCCTTTCCCTGGCCCACCCCTTTCCAGCCTGACTTTCCTGTCCCACCCCTTTCCAGCCTGACTTTCCTGTCCCACCCCTTTCCAGCCTGCCTGTCCCACCCCTTTCCAGCCTGCCTGTCCCACCCCTTTCCAGCCTGCCTGTCCCACCCCTTTCCAGCCTGCCTTTCCCAGGCCCACCCCTTTCCAGCCTGCCTTTCCCAGGCCCACCCCTTTCCAGCCTGCCTTTCCCTGGCCCACCCCTTTCCAGCCTGACTTTCCTGGCCCACCCCTTTCCAGCCTGACTTTCCTGTCCCACCCCTTTCCAGCCTGCCTTTCCCTGGCCCACCCCTTTCCAGCCTGCCTGTCCCTGGCCCACCCCTTTCCAGCCTGTCCTGTCCCTGGCCCACCCCTTTCCAGCCTGTCCTGTCCCTGGCCCACCCCTTTCCAGCCTGCCTTTCCCTGGCCCACCCCTTTCCAGCCTGACTTTCCTGTCCCACCCCTTTCCAGCCTGACTTTCCTGTCCCACCCCTTTCCAGCCTGCCTGTCCCACCCCTTTCCAGCCTGCCTGTCCCACCCCTTTCCAGCCTGCCTGTCCCACCCCTTTCCAGCCTGACTTTCCTGTCCCACCCCTTTCCAGCCTGCCTTTCCCTGGCCCACCCCTTTCCAGCCTGTCCTGTCCCTGGCCCACCCCTTTCCAGCCTGCCTGTCTTTGGCCCGCCCCCTTCATTCTTTGGATTTCAGTGTAGTCAATCAGCATCACATGGTGGTCCGCATGCAAATACTAGGAATGCCCAGCTCTCCAGACCCCCCACCCATTTCCCGGTTCTCCACCTTGATAGCACCCAAAGGGGCTTGTGCCGTATTTTAACTCCAGTTCCAGGTCAGTCCTGACCACACCCACCATCACAGTCCTGACCACACCCACCATCACAGTCCTGACCACACCCACCATCACAGTCCTGACCACACCCACCATTACAGTCCTGACCACACCCACCATTACAGTCCTGACGAGGGGGGAGGCACTTCCCCCGAAACACATTGCTCTACTAATCACCTGTATATTTCATTAAATTATTTCTAATAATGAAGTGTGACGACTTTCCATATTGAGCACGCCTCTACACCCATCTGAACCCCACCCATCAGGGCATTTTGATATTTGCGTAACTCCTCCCACTGCTCGCATCAGGGCTGTGGGCTCTGGAGAGGCGTACCGATGATGTTTTCAAGAAGCAAAGTACAGCACCCTGTTGGCCCCTCCCACCAGCCATGATCTGCCTGCATTGCATAGAGAAGTCCTGACAAAGGGGCAGCACTTACCCCCGAAATGCGTTGCCCTATTTATCACCTGTGAATTTCAATTAAGATTCCTAAAAACTCAAGTGTGACGACCTTCCATACAGGGCGCGCCTCTACACCCATTTCAACCCCACCCATCAAGGTGGGGGGTTGCCATCTTGGGCCCCTGGGGACCTCCGGACCTTTAAAAAAAAAAATTGGCCCTTTAATAAAAAATAAAATAAAAATATATTAAAAAAAATATATATTTTTTTAATAAAAACTAAATAAAAAAAAAGGGGGGTTGCCATCTTGGGCCCTGGAGGACCTCCGGGCCCCTTACAGGTGTACTGCCTGTACCCCCCTGATGGCGGCCCTGGTAATGATACGTTAGGTTGGCGATTCATCGTTTTATGCGGCCAGTCTCAGATCTCGTTAAAACTATAAAAGCAACAATAACAAATAAAACTACAAAGTAGAGGAGCTTCCGTCCAACCGGTTTATTTACGGGGTCAGTCCACCCAAAGGTAGCAGCATTGAAGAGGAGATGCAACAGGAAGGGGCGGGAACACCCCTGAGGTGGGTGGGAGCACCCGAAACCCCCCCAAAGGGGTCCCTTTACACATCCCTGGGCATGGCATTAACGGTCTATTCACACCTGAACTGGGCGTCTTTGAATGGCGCCGAAACGCACCGTTCCATGTGACGTAGATATTGCGGTCACGCGCGTGTTATTGCGCCCATTACTGCGAGGCAACAGGAAAGCGCATTTCAGCTCTAAGGCAGGGAGAACAGCGTCAGGGACTTGTGTATGGTGCCCCCCTCCTCCAAGATATTAGGGGGGCCTCTCATATGAAGTAGGGACCCCTGACATGATGGGGGGGACCTCTAATGTGAAGGGGGTATCTGTAGTGAAGGAGGGCTTTAGATGTGATGGGGGGGGCAGGGGGCTCTGTGATGGGGGACCTATGATGTATAGGGGGGAATGCTGATGTGAAGGGGGGACTCTGGTGCAATAGGGACCACGGACATAAAGGGGAGAGGACCCTGATGTGATGAGGAACCTCTGATGTAAAGGGGGGAACCCTGATGTGGTGAGGGACCTCTGATGTAAAGGGGGGAACCCTGATGTGGTGAGGGACCTCTGATGTAAAGGGGGAACCCTGATGTGATGAGGGACCTCTGATGTAAAGGGGGGAACCCTGATGTGATGAGGGACCTCTGATGTAATGGAGGAACCCTGATGTGATAAGGGACCTCTGATGTAAAGGGGGGGACCCTGATGTGATGAGGGACCTCTGATGTAAAGGGGGGACCCTGATATGATGAGGGACCTCTGATGTAAAGGGGGGAACCCTGATGTGATGAGGGACCTCTGATTTAATGGAGGAACCCTGATGTGATAAGGGACCTCTGATGTAAAGGGGGGAACCCTGATGTGGTGAGGGACCCCTGATGTAAAGGGGGGACCCTGATGTGATAAGGGACCTCTGATGTAAAGGGGGAACCCTGATGTGATGAGGGACCTCTGAGGTAAAGGGAGGAACCCAGATTTGACGAGGGACCTCTGATGTAAAGGGGGAACCCTGATGTGATGAGGGACATCTGAGGTAAAGGGGGGAACCCTGATGTGATGAGTAACCCCTGATGTTAAGGGGGGGACCCTGATATGATAAGGGGCCTCTGTTGTAAAGGGGGGAACCCTGATGTGGTGAGGGACCCCTGATGTAAAGGGGGGAACCCTGATGTGATGAGGGACCTCTGATGTAAAGGGAGAACCCTGATGTGATGAGGGACCTCTGAGGTAAAGGGGGGAACCCTGATGTGATGAGGGACCTCTAATGTAAAGGGGGGAACCCTGATGTGATGAGGAACCTCTGATGTAAAAGGGGGAACCCTGATGAGGGACCTCTGAGGTAAAGGGGGGAACCCTGATGTGATGAGGGACCTCTAATGTAAAGGGGGGAACCCTGATGTGATGAGGAACCTCTGATGTAAAAGGGGGAACCCTGATGAGGGACCTCTGAGGTAAAGGGGGGAACCCTGATGTGATGAGAGACCTCTGATGTAAAGGGGGGGACCCTGATGTGATGAGAGACCTCTGATGTAAAGGGGGGGACCCTGATGTGATGAGGGACCCCTGAGGTAAAGGGGGGAACCCTGATGTGATGAGTAACCCCTGATGTAAAGGGGGGGACCCTGATGTGATAAGGGACCTCTGATGTAAAGGGGAACCCTGATGTGATGAGGGACCTCTGATGTAAAGGGGGGGACCCTGATGTGATGAGGGGCCCCTGAGATAAAGGGGGGAACCCAGATGTGATGAGGGACATCTGAGGTAAAGGGGGGAACCCTGATGTGATGAGGGACCTCTGATGTAAAGGGAGAACCCTGATGTGATGAGGAACCTCTGAGGTAAAGGGGGGAACCCTGATGTGATGAGGGACCCCTAATGTAAAGGGGGGAACCCTGATGTGGTGAGGGACCTCTGATGTAAAGGGGGGAACCCTGATGTGGTGAGGGGCCCCTGAGGTAAAGGGGGGAACCCAGATGTGATGAGGGACATCTGAGGTAAAGGGGGGAACCCTGATGTGATGAGGAACCTCTGAGGTAAAGGGGGGAACCCTGATGTGATGAGGGACCTCTGATGTAAAGGGGGGAACCCTGATGTGGTGAGGGGCCCCTGAGGTAAAGGGGGGAACACAGATGTGATGAGGGACATCTGAGGTAAAGGGGGGAACCCTGATGTGATGAGGGACCTCTGATGTAAAGGGAGAACCCTGATGTGATGAGGAACCTCTGAGGTAAAGGGGGGAACCCTGATGTGATGAGGGACCTCTAATGTAAAGGGGGAACCCTGATGTGGTGAGGGACCTCTGATGTAAAGGGGGGAACCCTGATGTGGTGAGGGACCTCTGATGTAAAGGGGGGAACCCTGATGTGATGAGGAACCTCTGATGTAAAAGGGGGAACCCTGATGAGGGACCTCTGAGGTAAAGGGGGGAACCCTGATGTGATGAGGGACCTCTGATGTAAAGGGGGGACCCTGATGTGATGAGGGACCTCTGATGTAAAGGGGGGACCCTGATGTGATGAGGGACCCCTGAGGTAAAGGGGGGAACCCTGATGTGATGAGTAACCCCTGATGTAAAGGGGGGGACCCTGATGTGATAAGGGACCTCTGATGTAAAGGGGGAACCCTGATGTGATGAGGGACCTCTGATGTAAAGGGGGAACCCTGATGTGATGAGGGACCTCTGTTGTAAAGGGGGGGAGCCTGATGTGATGAGGGACCTCTGATGTAAAGGGGGGGAACCCTGATGTGATGAGGAACCTCTGAGGTAAAGGGGGGAACCCTGATGTGATGAGGGACCTCTGATGTAAAGAGGGGAACCCTGATGTGATGAGGGACCTCTGATGTAATGGGGGAACCCTGATGTGATGAGGGACCTCTGAGGTAAAGGGGAGGGGAAACTGATGTGGTGAGGGACCTCTGATGTAATAGGGGAACCCTGATGTGGTGAGGGTGATGTGGTGAGGGACCCCTGAGGTAAAGGGGGGCAAACTGATGTGGTGAGGGACCTCTGATGTAAAGGGGGAACCCTGATGTGATGAGGGACCTCTGATGTAAAGGGGGGAACCCTGATGTGATAAGGGACCTCTGAGGTAAAAGGGGGGAACCCTGATGTGATGAGGGACCTCTGATGTAAAGGGGGGAACCCTGATGTGATAAGGGACCTCTGATGTAAAAGGGGGGAACCCTGATGTGATGAGGGACCTCTGATGTAAAGGGGGAACCCTGATGTGATGGGGGACCCCTGAGATGAAGGGGGGGGGGGGGCCTCTGATGTGATGAGGAACCTCTGAGGTAAAGTGGAGAACCCTGATGTGATGAGGGACCCCTGAGATAAAGGGGGGATCCCTGATAGAATAGAAGGGCTCTGACCTTCTAGGTGATGATACAATGTAACCCTTTCCATTCAGAGTGTATACAGCTGAGCCCCCCCCCCCCCCCCAGTCCCGTCCCAAGTTGGGGGTCCGGCTCCATTGTCCAGTGTAGGAAATCAGAGAACGTCGTCCTTCCACCACCGGCCACACAATGGCTTCAGGAAACACCAGAGGGGCCTTGAATTCTTTCAACCTTCTTTACCACTTTTTTTTTTTCCCAGAAAAAAACAAAACAAAGCCATCGAGATCACCATTGTGCTGGTAAACAAAACCGCAACACGTGTGCGAGTTCTTCATTTTTCGGTGAGCTTTGTCCGCGCCGCACGGCAAACGCACATGAAAAGGTGCCCGCCCCCATCCTGACCCACCTAGATCATGGCTGGATTCACATCTCTGCACTTAAATCAACACAAAACGCATTTAAAAACAAAACAACGCATTTGTTAAGACGCGTGTCATCGCACGCCGACACATCACAATGCACCGCGACACGCATTGAAATAAGTTATAACGCATTTCGGCATCCAATACGTTGCAATGTACGTGGAAAACGCTTGACGACGCACATTGGCATGCGTTTTTGACGCGTTTACGTTAACGGAAAACACATCCGGGCGTAACCCGCTCCGAGACCGCTGCAGGGTGCCGCCATCTTGGATGCAACGTCGTAGAGTGGCAAAAGTTTGACTTGAACAGAAACGAAAGTGCGATGACAGGTCCACTTTAAATCTTGAATCCATTACTTCCATCAAACTGAATTTATAAGTTTAATTAATTCAACTAAATATTTAATTTTATCATGAGAAACAATTTTATGATCATCCCTGTTTATCCGCAAACAGCTCCGAGCCGGCGACGCCTCCTAAGAAATCTCGCCGTGACCGGTTTTTGGCCGCATTTTGGAGTGAAAGCTGAGGGGACCTCTGATGTAAAGGGGGGACCCTGATGTGATGAGGGACCCCTGAGGTAAAGGGGGGGGGGCTGATGTGATGAGGGAACCCTAAAGTAAAGGGGGGACCCTGATGTGAGGAGGGACCTCTGATATAAAGGTGGAACCCTGATGTGATGAGGGGACCTCTGATGTAAAGGGGGAACCCTGATGTGATGAGGGACCCCTAAGGAAAAAAGGGGGAACCCTGATGTGATGAGGGACTTCTAATGTAAAGGGGGAACCCTGATGTGATGAGGGACCCCTAAGGGAAAAGGGGGAACCCTGATGTGATGAGGGACCTCTGATGTAAAGGTGGAACCCTAATGTGATGAGGGAACCTCTGATGTAAAGGGGGGAACCCTGATGTGATGAGGGACCCCTAAGGAAAAAAGGGGGAACCCTGATGTGATGAGGGACCTCTGATGTAAAGGTGGAACCCTGATGTGATGAGGGACCCCTAAGGGAAAAGGGGAACTCTGATGTGATGAGGGACCTCTGTTATAAAAGGGGGAACCTTGGTGTGATGAGGGACCCCATAAGTAAAGGGGGAAACCTGATGTGATGAGGAACCTCCGAGGTAAAGGGGGGGACCCTGATGTGATGAGGGACCCCTCAGGTAAAGGGGGGAAACCTGATGTGATGAGGAACCTCCGAGGTAAAGGGGGGGACCCTGATGTGATGAGGGACCCCTGAGGTAAAGGGGGGAACCCTGATGTGATGAGGGGACCTCTGATGTAAAGGTGGAACCCTGATGTGATGAGGGACCCCTAAGGGAAAAGGGGGAACCCTGATGTGATGAGGGACCTCTGTTATAAAAGGAGGAACCTTGGTGTGATGAGGGACCCCATAAGTAAAGGGGGAAACCTGAGGTGATGAGGAACCTCTGAGGTAAAGGGGGGACCCTGATGTGATGAGGGACCCCTGGGGTAAAGGGGGGACCCTGATGTGATGAGGGAACCCTAAAGTAAAGGGGGAACCCTAATGTGATGAGGGAACCCTAAAGTAAAGCGGGAACCCTGATGTGAGGAGGGACCTCTGATGTATAGGGGGGAACCCTGATGTGATGAGGGACCTCTGTTGTAAAGGTGGAACCCTGATGTGATGAGGGACCTCTGATATAAAGGGGGGAACCCTGATGTGATGAGGGACCCCTAAGGGAAAAGGGGGAACCCTGATGTGATGAGGGACCCCATAAGTAAAGGGGGAAACCTGATGTGATGAGGAACCTCTGAGGTAAAGGGGGGGACCCTGATATGATGAGGGACCCCGGGGGTAAAAGGGGGAGCTTGATGTGATGAGGGACCCCTAAGGGAAAAGGGGGAACCCTGATGTGATGAGGGAACTCTGATGTGATGAGGGACACCTGAGGTAAAGGGGGAACCTTGATGTGATGAGGGACCCCTGAGGTAAAGGGGGGACCCTGATGTGATGAGGGACCTCTGTAAAAAGGGGGGAACCCTGATGTGACGCCGACACATCATAATGCACATAAACGCACCACGACACACATCAACCTTCATTAGCCATGGCGACAAAATTAGCTGCCTTTAATTGCTGTAAATATTCCATTTGAGGTGATTTGCCCCTCACTTCCTGCCGTGTCACCAAAACAGGAAGTGAACTAAAATCTC
Organism: Rana temporaria; assembly: GCF_905171775.1. Lineage (NCBI taxonomy): Eukaryota > Metazoa > Chordata > Amphibia > Anura > Ranidae > Rana > Rana temporaria. The sequence continues at coordinate 115,022,550 of NC_053501.1, forward strand.
ACAGGGGGGGGTGGAGACAAGACCAGTCACCCTGCAGAAGGAGAGAGCAGAGCTGTGGGAGGGGCACAGCAGGCTCCACCTACCGTAGAAAACTACAGGAGGGGGCGGAGACAAGACCAGTCACCCTGCAGAAGGAGAGAGCAGCAGAGCTGTGGGAGGGGCACAGCAGGCTCCACCTACCGTAGAAAACTACAGGAGGGGGCGGAGACAAGACCAGTCTCCCTGCAGAAGGAGAGAGCAGCAGAACTGTGGGAGGGGCACAGCAGGCTCCACCTACCGTAGAAAACTACAGGAGGGGGCGGAGACAAGACCAGTCACCCTGCACAACGAGAGAGCAGCAGTGAGCAATGGGGGGGGGGGGTTCAGATTTTATGCACAAACTAAAAAGATAACTGGTCTCGGTGCTGCTGTTGAAGTTCCCAGGAAAGGCCCATCGCTTCCAGGTGCCGCCTCCCACTCAGATCTACGAAGGTGTCATCTTCGACCTTTGGCTCCGAGTGGCCTGCTATTAATCTGACATTGGTGAAGGGTTGGTGATAAGCAGTAACCGGCTGGAATGCCAGGATTGTACTTCCACTTATGTCAGTGTTCCCCCCCCCCCCCCCCCCCCCCCCCCCCTTCCTTCCTCCGTTGGCACACATGCTAAATGCCAATTTCTATATTATTGGTGAATGTTTCAATACAACAACAAAAAAAATATGTATATATATTAAAAAAATTACAGCATCCTGCTGGCCTAGGGTGACCACGTGTCCCGGATTGCCCGGGACACTCCCACATTTTGCAGGTCTGTCCTGGGCACCTTCACAATAGAGTGTCCTGGAATCAAACTGACACAGCAATGGGCAATGGGAGGGGCAGACTGGGCCGGGGGGGGGGGGGGGGGCAGGCCACTGCATCGCCACTTTACTCACTGACAGTACTTGTCCTGACCGGCCGGGACCCGTCTTGCCTTGTTCCACGACTGGCTCTACACTGCCAGAACTGGTTGTTGGGATGGCCTGCCACCTGGGTTTAGCAACCAGTGACATCACAGCACCACAGTGCGAGGCCGAGGCCCCAGCATTCAAAGCGGCAGCACAGGACAGATGACGTCCTCGGAGGACACATCCTTAGATCTCAGGGGTTCATCCTGGGACTTGTAGTCCTTCACTTTTGGAGGATATGACCCCCCCCCCCCCCAATTTGAAGGACTACAGGTCCCAGCACATTAACCCCTCAGAACTGAAGATGTGACACCCAACAATTAGTGAAGAGCTACAGGTCCCAGCATAAACCTATGAAATCTATGGGGTCACACCCTTAGATCTCAGGGGTTCATCCTGGGACTTGTAGTCCCTCACTTTTGGGGGATATGACCCCCAAAAGTGAAAGGGGTTGAAAGGGGAATTTATCATAAAAAAATAAAATAAAAAAAATAAATAAAAGAAGAAAAGAAAAAAAAAAACAGTTGAGTGGAAAAAGTTTGAATTTAACGTAAAAAAAAAAAAATAGGAGAAAAAAAATGGAGTTTGCCCCTGTAGAGTGGTAAAAGTTTGAATCCAATGTAAAAAAAAAGAAAAGAAAGAAAAAAATTGAAAGCCTATAGAGTGGTAAAAGTTTGAATTTAACGTTAAATAAATAATAAAATAAATAAATAAAAGAAGAAAGAAAAAATGGAAAGTTTGCCCCTGTAGAGTGGTAAAAGTTTGAATTTAATGTAAAAAATAAAAAATGTAAAAAAATGGAAAGTTTGCCCCTGTAGAGTAGTAAAAGTTTGAATCCAATGTAAAAAAAAGAAAAGAAAGAAAAAAGTTGAAAGTTTGCCCCTATAGAGTGGTAAAAGTTTGAATTGAACGTAAAAATAAAAAATAAAATAAATAAATAAAAGAAGAAAGCAAAAGATTGAAAGTTTGCCCCTGTTGAGTGGAAAAAGTTTGAATTTAACGTAAAAAATAAAAAAAAGGAGAAAAAAAATGCAAAGGTTGCCTCTGTAGAGTGGTAAAAGTTTGAATTTAATGTAAAAAATAAAATAAAAAATAAAATAAAAAAAATGTAAAAAAAAAATGGAAAGTTTGCCCCTATAGAGTGGTAAATGTAAAAAAAAAAAGGAAAGAAAGAAAAAAATGGAAAGTTTGCCCCTATAGAGTGGTAAAAGTTTGAATTCAATGTAAAAAAAAAAAAAAGAAGGAAAGTAAAAAAAATGGAAAGTTTGGCCCTGTAGAGTGGTAAAGTTTGAATTCAATGTAAAAAAATATATATATATATATTTAAAAGAATGCAAAGTTTGGCCCTGTAGAGTGGTAAAAGATTGAATTTAACGTAAAAAAAAAAAAAAGTGCGATGACAGGTCCACTTTAAATCTTGAATCAATTACTTCCATTAAACTAAATTTAAAAAGTTTAATTAAATAAAATAAAATAAATAATTCATTACATTTTATTATCAGAACAATTTTATGATCATCTCTGTTTATCCACAAACAAAACGGCTCCGAGCCGGCGACGCCTCCTATGAAATCTCGCCGTGACCGTTTTTTTTTTTTGGAGTGAAATCTGCTTTGACCACAAACATGACCTATTTTTTTTTTTATACAGACATCTCCCGTCCTGCTTCCTCTGAGCCGCGGCGGGAAGGGACCGGCGCACACAATTGTGCCTTTTGTGCATTCATGCTTCGCGGAATTCCAGGCCCTGCGCCTGGCGGACAAGCGACAATGACCTCGCTTCACATCGCGGCTGAAGGAGCCCCTTCCAGAGTCGCGGAAAGGGGGGGCGCGGCGATGCCCCGCATTCAGATGACCGTTTTCTACACTTCAAATATTGCATCCTGATTTTTGTAAAGTGCAGAAAAAAAAAAAAAAAATATGTATTTGAAAGGGGAACCTTAGGCGTAAAAAAAATACCCTTAGGCGTAAAAAAAATACCCTTAGGCGTAAAAAAAATACCCTTAGGCGTAAAAAAAATACACTTAGGCGTAAAAAAATACCATTAGACGTAAAAAAAAATACACTTAGGCGTAAAAAAAAATACCCTTAGACGTAAAAAAAATACCCTTAGGCGTAGAAAAAAATACCCTTAGACGTAAAAAAAATACCCTTAGGCGTAAAAAAAAAACAAAAACAAACAAAAAAAAACACCTTTTTATTTTCGTTACCTAGCCCCCATGTAATGAAAAAATATATATATATTTTTTTAAATATGTTGTATAATAAATACTTAAATTAAAAAAAAAAAATTCATTACATGCCCTATTTTAGTCCCAGGATGTCATCTCTGGGTGTCTGTTCTTCTCTATGCGATGCAGGCAGATCATGGCAGGGGGGAGGAGCCGGCGGGGGGGCTGTATATGGCCTGCTGAAATTATTACAGAACCCTGCCTCAATACGCCAGCACCACACTTGAGGTTTTTATTAGGAACCTTTATTGAAATTCACAGGTGATGAGTGGAGCAACGCATTTTATAGGGATTGCCTCCCCCTTTCCCTGCCTCAGTATTCCTTTCTCAGCCCTGATGCAAGCAGTGGGAGGAGTCATGCAAATATAAAAATACCTTGATGGGTGGGGTTCAGGGGTAGAAGGTGGGCTCAGTATGGAGTGTCGTCACACCTGAGGTCGTTAAGTATTGATAATTGGAATTCACAGGTGGGGAGTAGAGCAACGTGTTTCGGGGAAAGTGCCTTCGCCTTCATCAGGACTGTATTAGTGGGTGTGGTCAGGAATGACCTGGAACCAGAGATTGTCACTCTTGGTTATTTTTATAAAATGTTTATTGAAATTCACAGGTGATAAGTGTAGCGACGCGTTTCGTAGGAAGCGCCTCCTCCTTTCCCTTCCTCAATACTCCTCTCAAGAGCCATTAGCCCTGATGTAAGCAGTGGGAGGAGTTATGTAAATTTCAAAATGCCTTGATGGGTGGGCATCAGTCTGGAGCAGTGGAGGGTGACTGGTCTCATCTCTGCCCCCCTTCTGTAGTAGGTGGAGCTTGCTGGGCCCCTCCCACAGCTCTACTCTCTCTCCTTGTGCAGAGTGACTGGTCTCATCTCCGCCCCCCTTCTGTAGTAGGTGGAGCTTGCTGGGCCCCTCCCACAGCTCTGCTCTCTCTCGTTGTGCAGAGTGACTGGTCTCATCTCCGCCCCCCTTCTGTAGTAGGTGGAGCTTGCTGGGCCCCTCCCACAGCTCTGCTCTCTCTCGTTGTGCAGAGTGACTGGTCTCATCTCCGCCCCCCTTCTGTAGTAGGCGGAGCTTGCTGGGCCCCTCCCACAGCTCTGCCCTCTCTCCTTGTGCAGAGTGACTGGTCTCATCTCCGCCCCCCTTCTGTAGTAGGTGGAGCTTGCTGGGCCCCTCCCACAGCTCTGCTCTCTCTCTCCTTGTGCAGAGTGACTGGTCTCACCTCCACCCCCCTTCTGTAGTAGGTGGAGCTTGCTGGGCCCCTCCCACAGCTCTGCTCTCTCTCCTTGTGCAAAGTGACTGGTCTCATCTCCGCCCCCCTTCTGTAGTAGGTGGAGCTTGCTGGGCCCCTCTCACAGCTCTGCTCTCTCTTTGTGCAGAGAGACTGGTCTCATCTCCGCCCCCCTTCTGTAGTAGGTGGAGCTTTCTTGGCCCCTCCCACAGCTCTACTCTCTGCACAGGCACATGGATGATGTCACTGCTACTTTTACAAAGTAATATCTTTTTATTTTTTCACTTCTGTAACCTTGTCATTTCCTATGTTCTGGGAGCTTGGCTGCCATCCCCCAGTTACGAGGAAATTCCAGAACAGCGGACGCGTTTCGCTAAAATCAAAAACAGCCACCTCATTGGAAAGGGAAGCGATTGAGCAAAATCCAGGAAAGCAGAAAAAAAAAATCAATAACGTCACCATCTTTTTTAAACAGAGGGGGTGCAGTGTTCCGTGACAAAACCACACGCGGCCTTCGCCGATCTCGCGGAAAATTTGTGCGCAAAAATGGAGAACGAAACAGGAGACCCGACCGCTAAAGAGGACATCCCTTTATAAACAAAGAGCCGTCTGGAGGGCCGAGAATTAGGAGGGGCGGCAGAGACTGTGCTAAATATACTTCCTTCTTTCCCCCTATGGGGGTCATTAACAGGTTGCGCTTTTCTTGCTTTGATGTTTATGGTAATCGCAATTTTTTTTTATTTTTTTGCCACCGGTCGCTGATGTTATTCTTTTTTTTCCAATCAATCATAACTGCCCTTAAAAAAAATGTGTGAAAAAAAAAAAAAATCTAATACTGGCTATACATGATCGACCACATAAATTGCGCTAAAAATTGATCGCACGGCAAACATAATTTGACCGACGTTCTGAAAATTCTCAAACTATTCCGCTCATAAAATCGATGGTGTTGGGTGTATCGGGGTCTTCTTTTCTGCTCCCAAGCGACCGGAAGCGGTCAACCGCAGGATATGCTTTTTGTGCGCATTCACGGAACACAAGCAAAAGCGCGGTGGTCAAAAAAATGCCCAATTCTGATTAGAAAAGGAGCTTTGGTGAACCACAGGAATCGCGTTGAGTGATAAAAACACGACCCTCGTACGATTGTGCGTTTTTTCCCCCCGCCATAACCGATCAAAACCGCCATTGGTCGCTTATCGCTTGGCCGTAACATTTTTGTTTCAGAATTTGTCGCACACCGTGTATGGCCACCGCGGGGCTGCATTCATACCTTGGTGTTTTGAATGCAGCCCCGGTGTTTTGTGTGCGTTTATGAAAAACGCAAGTAGGCGCGTTATTTTTACGCACAGTTCAAAAAAATCACGACACTCTTTTCTACTCCAGAGCGATGAACCACAGGAATAGTTTTGAGTGCAACGAAAGGAAAAAAAAACACACTCTATACGATCGTAGGGTTTTTCCCCCCATCTATGCCTTCACGAAACGCAGACGCGTGATTTCACACGCGGTCAAAAACGGGCGAAGCTTGATGCCCAAAAAGGCATTTTGGCACATCTGTCATGCGTAGGGAAGCCCGTTGAAAACAAATGAACTGCCCTGTGTGTGCAGCGTGAAAATGCGAAAGAAACGTGTGAAAAAAGGCGCGCAGAAACGCGTGTTCGCTAGTCTTAAAGAGATTTGGCAAATGTTACTTTGCGGCAGCCCCCTGGGGTCACTGCCATCTCTGGCTATGGCCCACACATATCAGAAACTTCTTTCGGGAGACTCAACCAGATCACTGGCCCCACCCACTTTCTAGGTGGTCCTGCCCAGATCACACCCACTTTCTTCAAACTCCCACCCCCAAATTATGCTGGAACCACCTACTTGTGCTTCCTTTGGCAATACTTTTTTTACTGCACATGCTCAGTTGCTGAAATGAGAGCACTGCTGTGTTCCCAGCACACAGCACGGGACACAGCTCATAGATGGGGGACTGTCTCGGCAAATCCGGGACGGTTGACCTCTAGGAAAAAAACTCTGCTGTCTATCTCCAGGCTACGTGCCCGGATCAAACGCCGAGCAGGTAGACTAATCCTTGTAGACTAATCCTTGTAGGCATCTCAAGGTGCCACCTTCACCGCCAGTCCACTCTGAAAGTTATGACGTTCCGAGACGAAAAACAGGACGTGGATCGGGTTATCAGGAACAGGAAACAAACGGCGATAACACTTGAGATAACCGGCTCTCAAGGGCCCACAAGGAGAAGCTGTGGTGGAGAAGGCCGCAGTAGCTCTGGAGTCGCCCTCAAGATCTTTTTTTACCCCAAGAACTGACACTCGCTAGAAAGTTTGAGTTGGTGGCCCGTTTTGTCAGCAACTAATGCAGACTACAGTGGGTCAAAATCCCTGGAGCTATTACGACCATGACAATAAGCCCATAGTCTTCTTTGATCACAAATCCTCCAATATCAATGGATAGTTTATTTTCAGAACTTTATTGAAGATGACAAGGGTTACAGATGAAGCTAATGCGTTTCATATTCCCCCCCCCAAAACGTGTTGGCCTCATCTGTAACCTTTGTCATCTTCAATAAAGTTCTAAAATAAACTGACAAAGGTTACAGATGAGGCCAACACGTTTTGGGGGGAATATGAAACGCACTGGCTTCATCTGTAACCTTTATCATCTTCAATAAAGCTCTAAAAGAAACCATTCAGGCTTCCCCGAAGCACGTTGACTTGATCTGTAACCTTTGTCATCTTCAATAAAGTTCTAAAATAAACCAGTTTCCCTCAAAACACAATGGCTTCATCTGTAACCTTTGTCATGTTCAATAAAGTTCTAAAATAAACCAATTTCCCCTGTAAAAGTTGGCTTAATCTGTAACCTTTGTCATCTTCAATAAAGTTCTAAAATGAACTGACAAAGGTTACAGATGAGGCCAACACGTTTTGGGGGGAATATGAAACGCATTGGCTTCATCTGTAACCTTTGTCAGTTTATTTTAGAACTTTATTTGAAGATGACAAAGGTTACAGATGAGGCCAACACGTTTTGGGGGGAATATGAAACGCATTGGCTTCATCTGTAACCTTTGTCATCTTCAATAAAGCTCTAAAAGAAACCATTCGGGCTTCCCCGAAGCACTTTGACTTAATCTGTAACCTTTGTCATGTTCAATAAAGTTCTAAAATAAACCAATTTCCCCCGTAAAAGTTGGCTTCATCTGTAACCTTTGTCATCTTTAATAAAGTTCTAAAATAAACCAGTTTTCCCCAAAACACAATGGCTTCATCTGTAATCTTGGTCATCTTCAAAAAAGCTCTAAATGCAGACAGTGGGTCAAAATCCCTGGAGCTATTACGACTACGACAATAAGCCCATAGTCTTCTTAGATCACAAATCCTCCAATATCAACAGATAGTTTATTTTCAGAACTTTATTGAAGATGACAAGGGTTACAGATGAAGCCAATGCCTTTCATATTCCCCCCAAAACGTGTTGGCCTCATCTGTAACCTGTGTCATCTTCAATAAAGTTCTAAAATGAACTGACAAAGGTTACAGATGAGGCCAACATATTTTGGGGGGGGGGAATATGAAACGCATTGGCTTCATCTGTAACCTTTGTCATCTTCAATGAAGCTCTAAAAGAAACCATTCAGGCTTCCCCGAAGCACGTTGACTTAATCTGTAACCTTTGTCATCTTCAATAAAGTTGTAAAATAAACCAGTTTCCCTCAAAACACAATGGCTTCATCTGTAACCTTTGTCATCTTCAATAAAGTTCTGAAAAAAAAAAACTATCCGTTGATATTGGAGGATTTGTGATCTAAGTTTATTTTCTGAACTTTATTGAAGATGACAAAGGTTACAGATGAAGCCAACGAATTTCATATTCCCAAAAACGTGTTGGCTTCATCTGTAACCTTTGTCATCTTCAATAAAATTCTAAAATAAACCAGTTTCCCCCAAAACACAATGGCTTCATTTCAACTTTATTGAAAATGACAAAGGTTACAGATGAAGCCAACATGTTTTGAAGAGACTGAATGGTTTATTTTAGAGCTTTATTGAAAATGACAAAGGTTACAGATGAAGCCAACGAATTTCATATTCCTAAAAACGTGTTGGCCTCATCTGTAACCTTTGTCATCTTCAATAAAGTTCTGAAAAAAAAACGCTGTTGATATTGAAGGATTTGTGATCTAAGTTTATTTTCTGAACTTTATTGAAGATGACAAAGGTTACAGATGAGGCCAACAAGTTTTGGGCAAATATGAAATGCATTGGCTTCATCTGTAACCTTTGTCATCTTCAATAAAGCTCTAAAATTAACCATCCAGGCTCCCCCGAAACACGTTGGCTTCATCTGTTACCTTTGACATCTTCAATAAAGCTCTAAAATTAACCATTCAGGCTCCCCTGAAACACGTTGGCTTCATCTGTAACCTTTGTCATCTTCAATAAAGTTCTAAAGTAAACCAGTTTCCCCCAAAACACATTGGCTTCATCTACAAATCTTTGTCATCGTCAATAAAGCTCTAAATACAGACAGTGGGTCAAAATCCCAGGAGCTACTAGGACCATCGCTGGTGACAATATGCTCAAAGTCTCCTTAAATCACAAATTCTCCAACATTTTTTTTTTTAGAACTTTATTGAAGATGACAAAGGTTACAGATGAGGCCAGTGTGTTTTCGGGGGAACATGATATGTGTTGGCTTCATCTGTAACCTTTATCTTCTTCAATAAAGTAATAAAAAACAAAGAAAAAAACAAACAAACATTTAGGTTCCTCCAAAACAAGTTGGCTTCACTTTTGACCTTTGTCATCTTCAATAAAGTTCTAAATATAGACAGCAGTGTGTCAAAACCCAGGAACTACTACATTGGAAACAATAAGCTCAAAGGCTTCTTAAATCGCAAACTTTCCAAAATCAACTGATGGTTTATTTTAGAGCTTTATTGAAGATGACAAAGATTACAGATGAAGCCAACGCCAAAACGTGTTGGCCTCATCTGTAACCTTTGTCATCTTCAATAAAGTTCTGAAAAAAAACTATTTGTTGATATTGGAGGATTTGTGATCCAAGTTTATTTTTAGAACTTTATTGAAGATGACAAAAGGTACAGATGAGGCCAAAGCATTTTTTTGGGGGGGGGGGGGGGGACGGACCATGAAACGCGTTGGTATCATCTGTAACCTTTGTCTTTTTCAATAAAGTTCCAAATTGCAGAGAGCATCGTGTCAGAATCCCAGGAACTACTACAACCGGCATGACCACTGGCAACAATTAGGGCCATAGACTTCCTAAATCCTCAATCCTCCAAATTATGTTTTTTTAAAAACTTTATTGAAGATGACAAAGGTTACAGATGAAGCCAACGCATTTCAGGGGAACATCTTGCCCCCCCCCCCCCCGCCGAAACCTGTTGGCTTCATCTGTAACCTACAGTGCTTCAAAAATCCTGGCGCTTCTACGACCACCGCTGGCGACAATACGCGCAAAGTCTCCTCATATCCCCACTTCTCCAACATCAACTGGATGGCTTATTTTAGAACTTTATTGAACATGACAAAAGTTACAGACAAAGCCAACACGTTTTGGTGGAGCAGCCTGTTCCCCCAAAACACATTGGCTTCATCTGTAACCTTTGTCATATTCAATAAAGTTTTAAAATACAGGCTGCCCTGTGTCAAAATCCCAGGAGCTACTATGATCACCATGACCGCTGGCGACAATAAGCCCAAAGTCTTCCTAACCCATTGGCGCCGGCACCTCCCAGCCCAGATGCCGGGAGGCGGGGTTTATGGTCATGTGTCATAGTCATGCAAATTGCGGTTTGGCTAAAGCCTTGGTGGTTTCACCTGGAATGCTGGCTCAGCAGCCAATCAGGTGACAGCACCCCTGATCAGCACCGCGGCCAAAGGTGAACAGCTCTCCTAATTGGTGCATCTTTAAATGGAGAAGTGACGCCATTGTTTTTAATGGCACCCCAAAATATTCCAAATCATGTAAAAAAGCGCGTGTTAGGGCGCCATTATTCTTATTGGCACCCCAAAAACGCAGTGCGATTCTACCGTGACAAAAATGCGCATTTAAAAATTGGCACTAAACTTGCAACCACAAAAAAAAAAAAACGGGAGCAGCAGCTTCTTTTGGGGCAACAAACGCACACTGGGCAGCGATTCGGCTGCGATGGTCGTGCAACAGAAAAAATGCATTTCAAAAATTGCGCTAAGCTTGTCGCCCCAAAAAAAGGGAGGATTTTTTTGGTGACAAACGCACAGAAGGCAGCTCCACTGAAGCGAATAGGCTGCTCTAGGCACGACACGGAGAAAACGCGCGTAAATCGCGCTGTCGGAATCGCAAAACAAGAATGCTTCTGAACGGGGCCATATTCAAAAAACGATTCGCGCATTTTGCCGCAATTTGGAACTGCAGGCACAATCGCTGCATTTCTGAACGCTATGCCAAATCGTGGCAAAACGCGCTTTGAGGTACCGTTATAAACAGAACCTCACAACGCGGTGCGATTCTGCTGCGGTGGTCGTGCGACCGAAAAACGCACATTTTACAAAATTGCGTTAAGCTTTGTCGCCCCCCCCCCCCAAAAAAAGGAGCAGGAGCTTCTTTTGGGTGACAAACGCACAGAAGGCAGTCCCACTGAAGCGAATAGGCTGCTGTAGGCGCGACACGGAGAAAACGCACGTAAATCGCAAGCAGGAACGCTCGTACCTGAAACACGATATCTGGATGAGGCCCAATTTACATAAAGCGATTTGCGCATTTTCGCCACAATTTGGAATTGCAGGCAAAGTCTCAGCGTTTCTGCCCGCGATGCCAAATCGTGGCAAAAACGTGCGATTCTGCTGCGATATACGCGAGACAGAAACACGCATTAAAAAGGGAGCAGAATCTTATTTTGGGGTGGCAGATGCTCTGGAGGGAAGCGAATAGGCTGCTCTAGGCGCAACGGGGCGTGTAAATTGCGTTTTTTAAAATCGCAAGCTGGAACGCTGGGGGGCCTAAAGGGTACATATTATTTGAAGCGCTGTCCCTTTAAATAAGACGTTCAGCTGTGTGAAGCAGACGGATCTGGAGGCGGGTTTGCTTAACACAACCGACCTTATTACGGCATACAACCACTTCCTGCCCGTCACTGCGAGACAATGGCGTGCGCGTTCCCTCCCCCCCCCCCCCCCCCCCCCCCCGCTGTGACTCAAGACACCCACATGGTTTTGTCATAAGAAAAGTTGGGGGATTTTGTTTTGTTTGGACACAATTGTAGCAATCAAAGGATACTTTTCAAATCGTTACATTAAATCAAAAATTAAAAGATTATTTATTTTACTCTGGGAAGGTGAACTTCCTGATCATGATTATAATAATAATAAAAAAAAAAAACGAAAATAATAATAATAATAATAATAATAATAATAATAATAATATTAATACAAATAAATAAAATAATAATAAAAAAATGAAAATAATAATAATAATAATAATATTATAAATACAAATAAATGAAATAATAATAAAATGTAATAATAAAAAATGAAAAAAATATAATAAATATAAATAAATAAATAATATAATAATAATAAAAATATATAATAATAAAAATATTAAAAAAATAAAAATATTATTATTATTATATTATTTATTTATATTTATTATATTTTTTTTCATTTTTTATTATTATTATTACATTTTATTATTATTTCATTTATTTATAATATTATTATTATTATATTATTAATATATATATATATATATATATATATATTTTTTATATTATTATTATTTTATTTTTTTGTTGTTATGTATATTTAAGTAATGTTGAATGTACTTAAATGTGAATTTATGCAATATAATGTGAATTGTGTATATGTTTTAAAAATTTTAAATAAAAATAAATAGAAACATAAATAAAAAAAATAAAAAAATAATAATAAAAAAATTAAAAATAATAATATAAATAAATGATAATTAAATAATAAAATAATAATAAGGGAAAAAATAATAATAAAAATGAAAAAAATATAATAATAATAATAATAATAATAAAATTAAAATAATAATAGTAAAATATAATAATATAAATACATAATAATATAATAATAATAATAATAATAATAATAATAATAATAATAATAATAATAATATGGAAAAAAATTATAATAAAAATGAAAAAAATATAATAATAATAAAATGAAAATAATAATTGTAAAATATAATAATATAAATAAATAATAATATAATAATAATAGTAATAATATGGAAAAAAATTATAATAAAAATGAAAAAAATATAATAATAATAAAATGAAAATAATAATAGTAAAATATAATACTAATAAAAATTGTAAAATGTAATAATGCGTGTTCCGCTGGCCTCCTGGGGCGTACACGCCTCGACCTGCCTCTCCAACATAACGCGGCCCACGCCCGAAGGCTGCGAACAGCACCCCCGTGACATCACCAAGTGCAACGTGTTAGTCACGTCGAGCTCTCCCTGCCGGGACTTGCTCCGGTGTCCTCTCTCCTCGCCCTGCGGTGACAGCGCGGCCTGTACAGACGCGTCCCGGGATTTTTACTGAGCACACATACACACACAGGCCCTCAGCCAAACCCCTCGGTGCTTAAATGTTAACATGAACAAAACGCGGCCCACCAATTCACCGGAGGGGAGCGCCTTTGTGTTTGGGGGGTGCCTTGTGCCTCAGAGACGGGACATTAGGGAGAATATTTGGCCGCAGTCCCTAAAAATCAAGTCCCCCCCCCCCTCTCTGCTTACCCCTCTTTATTTAACACAAAACATTTAGGCTGCATTTGGGCGTTTCTGGAGCGCGCTGTAAAGCCACAGAAAATGCACGCTTTGCTGCACGTTGTAAAATAATTGGTTTATTAGGTTTGGTTATTATGTTTACTAAATTTTATATGCAGCAATCCTTTGACTTTTTCATATTTTTTTATATATATATATATATATATATATATATATATATATATATTTTTTTTTTTTAATGTATATTTTATAGTATATAATATAGTAAATAAATATAAAGTAATAATATATATATATATATATATATATATATATATATATATATAATTGCTTTATTATGTTTGGTATTGAGATTATTATATAAAGCAATATTATTACTATATTATATAATATAAAATATACATAAAAAAAAAATAAAAAAAAAAATGCAGATATAAGGCACGCCATGATCATGGAATATTTTGTAAATATATATATACTGTATATGAACATTCGGTTCAATAAACTTTATGTGCAGCAATACTTTGACTTGTTCATATATACAGTATCTCACAAAAGTAAGTACACCCCTCCCATTTTTGTAAATCTTTTTCATGAAGAAATGACACTTTGGCCGCGATTCAGATACATTGGAGTATCTTTAGTGCGGCGTAGCGGATCTGATATGCGCTACGCCGCCGTAAGATAGTGAGGGAAGATCAGTATTCAGAAAGCACTCGCCGACAACGTTGCGCCGGCGTAACGTAAATAGGCCGGCGCAAGCCCGCGTAATTCAAAGTAGCTGGTAGGTGGGCGTGATGTATTTAAATGAATCGTGACCCCCATGTAAATGAAGCGCCAAACGTACGGCGCATGCGTGTGCATGCTCGGTATCACGTCAAATTTACTCCCTAACATACGCTGGGCTCAATGCCTGTGACGTAAAACGTAACCTACGCCCAGCCCCATTCATGTACAACTTACGTAAAAAACAACGGCTGTTCCGACGTCTATACCTTAGCATTGGCTGCGCCTCATATAGCAGGGGTAACGTTACGCCGGACGTACGCCTAACGTAAACGACGTAAAATACGATGGCTGTTTCGACGTTTCCGACGTCCATACCTTTGCATTACCTGAGCCTCATATAGCAGGGGTAACGTTACGCCGGACGTACACCTTACGTAAACGGCGTAGCTAAATCCGACGGGCGCAAGTACGTTCGTGAATCGGCGTATCTAGGTAATTTGCATATTTGACGCGTAAATCTACGGAAGCGCCCCTAGCGGCCAGCGTAAATATTGCACCCAAGATACGACGGCGTAAGAGACTTACGTCGGTCGTATCTTGGCCTAATTCAGGCGTAACTGCCTTTATGAATCAGCGCATAGATACGACGGCGCACATTTGGACTTACGACGGCGTATCTCCAGATCCTTTCTGAATCCGGGCCTTTGTATCTACAATGTTGTGTAGTGAGTGTACAGCTTGTATAACAGTGTACATTTGCCGCCCCCCTCAAAATAACTCAACACAATTTACACAATTTAATGTCTAAACTTGCTGGCAACAAAAGTGAGTACACCCCTCACTGGGGGACGGGCCTAGCAGGCTCCACCCACTATAGAAAACTAGAAGAAGGGGTGATGAAGACAAGACCAGTCACCCTGCACAAGGAAGGAACAGAGCTGTGGGAGGGGCCCAGCAGGCTCCACCCACTTTAGAAAACTAAGGGAGGGGCGGAGACAAGACCATTCACCCTGCACAAGGAGAGAGAGAGCAGTGCTGTAGGAGGGGCCCAATAGGCTCCACCCACAATAGAAAATGAAAAGAGGGGGCGGAGATAAGACCAGTCACCCTACCATAGGTGTGTGCAGTCTATTCCATTAGGGTGTGCACCCAAAAGGTCAAACACACACTACTGATCACTCACAGTGTTCATTCAGAAAGGGAAGGGGATGGTCAATTACATATTTACAGGCCCCTTCCTCCACTCATCCTAAAACATCCTTGCAGCAACAGCTGGCGGGAGAGGAGGGAAGCTGGTAGCACTGCATGGGGGAAAGAGGGAGCCAGGGAAGTAGGGAGAATCTGTGCTGTAAAGGGTGATTAGGGTGTGCCTGGGCACACCCTTCACAGGGAGAGAGCAGAGCTGTGGGAGGGGCCCAATAGGCTCCACCCACAATAGAAAATTAAAGGAGGGGCGGAGACAAGGCCAGTCACCCTGCACAAGGAGAGAGAGAGCAGTGCTGTACAAGGGGCCCAATAGGCTCCACCCACTAATAAAAAAACTGAAGGAGGGGACGGAGACAAGGCCAGTCACCCTTCACAAGTAGAGAGCAGAGATGTGGGAATGGCCTAGCAGGCTCCACCCACTGTAGAAAACTAGAAGAGGGGGCGGAGACAAGACCAGTCACCCTGCACAAGGAGAGATAGCAGTGCTGTAGGAGGGGCCCAATAAGCTCCACCCATTATAAAAAAAACTCCACCCATTATAAAAAACTAGAAGAGGGGGCGGAGACAAGACCAGTCACCCTGCACAAGGAGAGAGAGCAGAGCTGTAGGAGGGGCCCAATAAGCTCCACCCACTATAGAAAACTAGAAGAGGGGGCGGAGACAAGACCAGTCACCCTGCACAAGGAGAGATAGCAGTGCTGTAGGAGGGGCCCAATAAGCTCCACCCATTATAGAAAACTAGAAGAGGGGGAGGAGACAAGACCAGTCATCCTGCACAAAGAGAGAGAGCAACAGTGAGCGGTCTTTATTACAGGAAGTCTCACACGGGATTCCTGCACAGATCTGAAGGAAATCCACAAAGAACACAGAGATTCCAGGAAGAATACACATGATGAATGTATATAGACATTGGGGTAGATTCAGGTACCTTTTGCGCCCTCTTACAGAGGCGCAGCGTACCGTTTTAACGCTGCGCCTCCGTAAATTACGTGCGCTACGCTTCATTCGTGAAGCAGTAGCTACGTAATTTGCGCGGGCGCTCCTTAAAAATGCCCGGCGTAAGGGCGCGTAATTTAAATGATCCCGTAGGGGGCGTGGATCATTTAAATTAGGCGCGTTCCCGCACCGAATGTAGTGCGCATGCTCAGTCGGGAAACTTTCCCGACGTGCATTGCGGCAAATGACGTCGCAAGGACGTCATTTGCTTCAACGTGAACGTAAATGGCGTCCAGCGCCATTCACGATTCACTTACGCAAACAACGTCATTTTCAAACATCGCGACGCGGGAACGACGGGTATACTTAGCATTGGCTGCCCCTGCTAATAGCAGGAGCAACCCAACCAACATAAACGACGTAAACTGCGTACGTAGGGCGCGCGTACGGTTGTGAATCGGTGTTAGTATGCAATTTGCATACTCTACGCTGACCACTACGGGAACGCCACCTAGCGGCCATCGTAAGAATGCAGCCTACGATACGACGGCATAAGAGCCTTATGCCAGTCATATCTTAGGCTGCAGTCGGCGTATCGACCTTTCTGAATCAGGAGCAGTCGATACGCCGGCGCAACTAAGCAATTGCGCTGCGTAACTATGGTTACGCAGACGCAATTGCTTTCTGAATCTACCCCACTATTTCCTTATCCCAGATTTTAGCTTTAATGCCTTCTGAAGACACACTGGGCCAGATTCAAGAAGCACTTGCGCCCGCGCAACCATAGGTTCGCGCGGCGCAAGGGCTTACTTGCTCCGGTGTAACGAGTGCTCCTGATTCAGGAACCTCGTTACACCGACTGCAGCCTAGGATGTGACAGACATAAGCCTCCTTATGCCTTCACATCCCAGGCTGCATTCTTGCGTTGGCCGCTAGGGGGCGCGGCCATTGTGATCGGCGTATAGTATGCAAATTGCATACTACCACCGATTCACAAAAGTTGCGCGGGCCCTGCGCACGCAAGGTACGGAGTTTCCGTACGGCGACTTTAGCATAAGGCTGCTCCTGCTAATAGCAGGGGCAGCCAATGCTAAGTATACCCGTCGTTCCCGCGTCGCAATTTAAAAAATTATGTCGTTTGCGTAAGTGAATCGTGAATGGCGCTGGACGTCATTTACATTCACGTTAAAGCAAATGACGTCCTTACGACGTCATTTGCCGCAATGCACGTCGGGAAAGTTTCCCGACGGAGCATGCGCACTACGTTCGGCGCGGGAACGCGCCTAATTTAAATGATCCACGCCCCCTACGGGATCATTTAAATTACGCGCGCTTACGCCGGCCATTTTTACGGAGCGCTTCCGCAAATTACGGAGCTACTGCTTCCTGAATCAAGCGTAGCGCAAGTAATTTGCGGAGGCGCAGCGTAAAAACGTAACGCTGCGCCTCCGTAAGAAGTGCGCAGCTGTACCTGAATCCACCCCAGAGATTCCTGGAAGAATACACATGATGAATGTATATGGACATTATTTCCTTATCCCAGATTTTAGCTTTAATGCCTTCTGAAGACACGCTGTATTTGAGCGCTCTTCACGATCACCCCCCGCCCCCCCAGAGCCTCAAACCCTGCCAAGCCATCATGGCCGCTACCTCTGCATTCTTACCCATAATCCCTTGCTCCTGGACGCAACTTGCTGGCACATCTCTCCGCGGTGGTCTGAAAAAGTCGAAAACCCAACCTCAGCTTGGCAGTGCAAGAAAAGGAGGTCAGCCGGCTGGGAAGGTGACATCATGCTGCATGTTTAGAAAACTCGCAGGGACGCAATAATTAGAGGTGTGAGTCAGGCAGAGCTCTGCCCGCAGTAAATAAGCACTTTCCCAGCACAGACAGTCCATGCCGGCTCCCTGCTGAATCCAGGACGAGACAAGTCTACAGAACCGGCTCCCCACCGCAGAGATACCGCTGCTTCCCATCTATGGAGAACAGACCTGTCACAGCCCCAGCAGAATCCACAGTGCTTGGAGCTCATGTAATGTACAGTATGGTCACCATTCGTCCCCGTTTTCTGGGGACAGTCCCCGTTTTTTTTTACGAGTCGGTTCCCAGGAAACGAGCGTCCCTGGATATGTCCCCGGAGGCAATGGCATACCTGAGTAGAGTGCTTGTAGTTCAGAAGTTACATACAATACAGTACGGCTACCATTTGTCCCGCTTTGCTGGGGATAGTCCCTGTTTTTTAGGGGTCTGTCCCCAGGAAACGAGAATCCCTGGCTATGCCCCTGGAAGCGAAGGCATACCTGAGTAGAGTATTTGTAGTTCATGAATTACATACAGTACATTTATCATTCGTCCCCATTTTCTGGGGACAGTCCCCATGTATAGGGAGGGGTCTGTCCCCAGAAAACGAGCAACCCCCCCCCGGCTATGTCCCCAGAGGCAATGTCATACCCGAGTACAGTATTTAGTAGTGTAGGATTACCATTCGTCCCCCTTTTGCAAGGGCAGTTTCTATTTAAAAGGGTTTGTCCCTGGGAAACAAGCGTCCCCGGTTTTGTTGCCGGAGGCCATGGCATACCCAAGTACGGTGCTTGGTGTTCAGGAGCAACATACAGTACAGTCACTATTCGTCCCCATTTTTCAAGGGACAGTCCCCGTTTTAAGAGGTCTGTCCCCAGGAAATGCGTGTCCCCCAGCTACGTCCCTAAAAGGTCAATGGCATACCTGAGTACAGTGCTTGTAGTTCAGGAGGTACACAGAGTACAGATTGGTTACTATTTTTTCCTGGGGGCCGTCCTTGTTTTCATTGGTCTGTCCCCTGGAAAATGAACGGTCCTGGCTGTGTCCCTGGAGGCAATGTCATACCTTGGTATGTGAAATAACTGTCAGGTCTCTGGGGTTGTCTGTTAATAAGTACTATATGTACCTACACTGGTGGCCGGCATAGCGCCCTCCTACACTGGTGGCTGGTATAGCGCCCTCCTACACTGGTGGCCGGCATAGCGCCCTCCTACACTAGTGGCCACTATAGTGCCCTCCTACACTGGTGGCCACTATAGCGCCCTCCTACACTGGTGGCCACTATAGTGCCCTCCTACACTAGTGGCCACTATAGTGCCCTCCTACACTAGTGGCCACTATAGTGCCCTCCTACACTAGTGGCCACTACAGTGCCCTCCTACACTAGTGGCCACTGAAGCCCCCTTCTACACTGGTGGCCACTACAGTGCCCTCCTACACTAGTGGCCACTATAGCGCCCTCCTACGCTAGTGGCCACTATAATTCCCTCCTACACTAGTGCCCACTATAGTGCCCTCCTACACTAGTGGCCACTATAGCGCCCTCCTACACTAGTGACCACTATTGTGCCCTCCTACACTAGTGGACACTACAGTGCCCTCCTACACTATTGGCCACACTAGTGGCCAGTACAGTGCCCTCTTACACTAGTGGCCAGTACAGTGCCCTCTTACACTAGTGGCCAGTATTGTGCCCTCTTACACTAGTGGCCAGTATTGTGCCCGCTTACACTAGTGGCCAGTATTGTGCCTTCCTACACTGGTGGCCAGAATAGCGCCCTCTGGCACTGGTGGCCAGTATAGCGCCCTTCGGCACTGGTGGCCAGTAAAGCGCCCTCTGGCACTGGTGGCTACTATAGCACCCTCTGGCACTGGTGGCCAGTATAGTGCCCTCTGGCACTGGTGGCCAGTAAAGCGCCCTCCGGCACTGGTGGCCAGTAAAGCGCCCTCTGGCACTGGTGGCCAGTAAAGCGCCCTCTGGCACCGGTGGCCAGTATAGCGCCCTCTGGCACTGGTGGCCAGTAAAGCTCCCTCTGGCACTGGTGGCCAGTATAGCGCCCTTCGGCACTGGTGGCCAGTAAAGCGCCCTCCTACACTGGTGGCCAGTATAGCGCCCTCTGGCACTGGTGGCCAGTATAGCGCCCTCTGGCACTGGTGGCCAGTATAGCGCCCTCTGGCACTGGTGGCCAGTAAAGCGCCCTCCGGCACTGGTGGCCAGTAAAGCGCCCTCTGGCACTGGTGGCCAGTATTGTGCTCTCTTACATTGGTAGCTGAATGCATTGATCGGATAATACATCACACCGATCGATGTCCGTTATACAAACGCACAATTATTCACAATGCTATTTGGCGGAGATCTGCGCCACTCGCGGTCTTTGGTAGAGAAGCGTCTTCTGCATTGTCCTCGGCTGGTTACAACACCAGGGTGTGTACAGTAATGTGGGGGGGGGGGGGCACGGGAGTTTAGAAGAATAAAGGATTGCACATCTCTTCCTGTCCTTTGAACAAAACAAACCGGGTAATGTGAGAAACATAAAAGGACCTTCTTTCTTTTTAGAGCAGTTGTAGCGTTGTGCGGCGACACAATGGAGACATCTCATCTTGTGTAACAGACACGTGAAGAGTGGAAAGTTTCTGTTACCTCTTCCTGCTATCTGTGGGTGAGCGAGAAGACGCCTGCTAAGCAATGCAAACCCAAAAGGCAATGATACAAAGCCACTGTTAGGAAGACAGCGCCATTTCTGGGGCAAGAGCGGACGCCACAGCTCGCCATTCCATGATGTGCCAAGCTGAAAAACGTTATCTGATTGCTGGTGCTCCAACAAAAATAAGTCAACATCGAAAAATAAAAGGAATGTGGTATACTTTGTGTAGATGACACCCAGGGCTGCTTTATACAACAAAACTATCTGCAGTAATGATAATGAAATGTTGTGTCCTCTTACATCAGTTGCCAATGTAGTGACCCCTTACATTGGGGGGCGGTCTGTATAGTGCCCTCTTACATTGATGGTTAGTATAGTTACCCATACCTTAGTGGTCAGTGTGGTGCCTTCTTACACTAGTGGCCACTATAGTGCCCTCTTACACTAGTGGCCACTATAGTGCCATCCTACACTAGTGGCCACTATAGTGCCATCCTACACTAGTGGCCACTATAGTGCCCTCCTACACTAGTGGCCACTATAGTGCCATCCTACACTGGTGGCCACTATAGTGCCATCCTACACTGGTGGCCACTATAGTGCCATCCTACACTGGTGGCCACTATAGTGCCATCCGGCATTGGTGGCCACTATCGTGCCCTCTGGCATTGGTGGCCACTATCGTGCCCTCTGGCATTGGTGGCCACTATCGTGCCCTCTGGCATTGGTGGCCACTATCGTGCCCTCTGGCATTGGTGGCCACTATCGTGCCCTCCTACACTAGTGGCCAGTATAGTGCCCTCTTACACTGATGGCCAGTATAGTGCCCTCCTACACTAGTGGCCAGTATAGTGCCCTCCTACACTAGTGGCCAGTATAGTGCACTCCTACACTAGTGGCCACAGTTGTAGCCAGTATAGTGCCCTCCTACACTAGTGGTCAGTATAGTGCCCTCTTACACTAGAGGCCAGTATAGTGCCCTTTTACACTGGTGGCCAGTATAGTGCCCTCTTACACTGGTGGCCAGTATAGTGCCCTCTTACCCTCTGACATTGGTGGCCAGTATAGTGCCCTCTGGCTTTGGTGGCCAGTATAGTGCCCTCTTACCCTCTGACATTGGTGGCCAGGATAGTGCCCTCTGGCATTGGTGGCTAGTATAGTGCCCTCCGCCATTGGTGGCCACTATAGTGCCCTCTGAAAAACTGTATCTGGCTGCTGGTGCTCCAACAAAGATAAGCCAAAATCGATGGGGTGTCTTCTACTCCAGTTTTTTTCAACCAGGGTGCCCAGGCACCCTGGGGTGCCTTGAGGTTTCTTCAGGGGTGCCTTGGCAAAATGCCTAAAAACTGATCAAAAATTGTATACAAGCCAGCAGGTGGATGAAGCCTGCCTTTTAGATTGGTGTCAGTAGGGCAAAGATTGGTGTCAGTTGAGCAGTGGACAGTGTCAGTGGGGCAGTGGACGGTGGCAGTAGAGCAAAGATTGGTGTAACTAGGGCAGTGGATGGTGTCAGTATTTATTTTTAATTTTTCTAAAAAAATTTTTTTACAATATTATATATATATATTAATTTATTTTACTTTTTTTTAGGAGCCCATTATGGAGCTAAAACCACCTATCCCAAACGAAATACCACCTATTCCAAACTAAAATAGGTGCCCATATATCCAAAACTAAAACCTGTATTAAAAACAAAAAACTATACCTAAAACTAAGCATATCAATTGAAATGAAACACAGTCCAATAGCAAAAACATACCGTATTTATCGGCGTATACCGCGCACTTTTTCCCCTTAAAATCAGGGAAAAATCGCGGGTGCATGATACACGCCGATACTCTTGTTCCCAGGCGCCGCCGAAATAGACCGAGCCGAGAACCGAGTGTACTGCGCACTCGGCTAGGCTCGGCTCCGCCCGCAGCTACGCGAGAGGAGCCGAGACAAGCCGAGAGGAGCCAAGCGCCGCAGCCTAGAGCCGAGCCGAGTGTACTGCGCACTCGGCTAGACTCGGCCACGCGAGAGGAGCCGAGAGAAGCCGTGAGGAGCCGAACACACAGGAAATCAGGCTCCTCTCGGCTCGGCAAAGGCGCCAAAAACGGACACTCACAACGCTGGATGGACCCCGCGAGGAAGCCGCAGACGGACACCTCCAAAGCCGCAGGCGGACACCCACAAGGCTGGACGGACCCCGCGCAAGGAAGCCGCAGACGGACCCCACGCAAGGCCGCAGACGGACGCAGGGCAAAAATGTAAGTTTTTATTTTTTTTCTTAAACTACTTTTCTAGGTTTGGGGTGCACGTTATACGCCGACGCGCGGTATACCCCGATAAATACGGGTATATCCAAAACTAACTGTATCCAAAGCCAAAACACCATATCCCAAACTAAAACCATCTCTTCGACAAATAAAAAAAAAACTGTATCAAAAACTGAAAACATTTTTCCAAAAAACAAAAACTATACCTAAAAAACACTTCAGGCTTAAATCATTTTCCTCCTTCTGTAATCAGGAATACAGGGCCAGACTCAGAAAGAATTACGTTGCGCAGCAGCGGCGTAACGTATCCCATTTACGTTACACCGCCGCAGGTTTACAGCGTAAGTGCCTGATTCACAAAGCACTTACCTGTAAACTTGCGGCGGTGTAACGTAAATCCGCTCGGCGCAAGCCCGCCTAATTCAAATGGGGCGGGCACCATTAATTAGGCGCGTTCTCGCGCCGAGCGTACTGCGCATGCTCCGTCCGTCAAATTACCCGACGTGCATTGCGCTAAATGACGTCGCAAGGACGTCATTGGTTTGACGTTAACGTAAATGGCGTCCAGCGCCATTCACGGACGACTTACGCAAACGACGTGATTTTTTTAAATTTCGACGCGGGAACGACGGCCATACTTAACATTGTTAGACCACCTAGGAGGCAGCCTTAACTTTACGACGCGTATTGCTACGGAAACTACGTAAATTTAGATCGACGGGCATCGCGGACGTTCGTGAATCGCCGTAACTAGTCATTTGCATATTCTACGCCGACCGCAATGGCCTCGCCACCTAGCGGCCGGCCTGGAATTGCAGCCTAAGATCCGACGGTGTAACACAAGTTACACCTGTCGGATCTTAGGGCTATCTATGCGTAACTGATTCTATGAATCAGGCGCATAGATACGACAATCGTATCTCAGAGATACGACGGCGTATCAGGAGATACGCCGTCGTATCTCTTCTCTGAATCTGGCCCATAATTCCTTGTACACAGTAGAGTATGTAGGGTATTGGCCTTCCAACCATCACCTTCCCCCTCGGCCATAAAGGTATAGCAGGTGGAATGAATGCTGCATCTCACGGTCGGGTTATATTGATATTTCCCAGCTATGCAAATAAGTTTACATTTAAAAATGAGTAGACTGTACACCGCGTGACCCAGACAGGGATCCCTCTTCCGCTCTGACAGCTCGTGTCATCTCCATGCCTTGGCTCTGCGGCTGCATGAGACTTCTGTGCGGTCACAGTGCAGACAGAGGATGTCAGAAGAGGCATGTGAAGGGGGGAGGGGAGAGAGAGGGGCTAAGAATGCCACGGTTTCTGCAAAAAAAAAAAAAAGAAAGAAAAAAAAAAAAAACTTTTTTTTTTTGTTTTTTTTAAAGCAATAGCGATCCTTATTTTTCCCCCTGTTCATCATTTAGAGCAGGGATCCTCAAACTACGGCCCTCCAGCTGTTGCGGAACTACACATCCCATGAGGCATTGTAACACACTGACATTCACAGACATGACTAGGCATGATGGGAATTGTAGTTCCTGAACAACTGGAGGGCCGTAGTTTGAAGACCCATGATTTAGAGGCTTATTATGGAGATTGCTGAAATAAAAGCTTTAGACCTACTCTAAAACCAAAAATAAAAAGTTGGAACGCTTATATAAAAAATAAATGAAAATACCAAAAAAATAAAAAAATTGTATTTTACAGAATAAAGGAAGGAGTCAGTTATTGCCAAAGGGCCAGGTTCAAGAAGCAATTGCTTACTTGCTCCGGCGTAGCGAATGCTCCTGATTCAGGAACATCGCTACGCCGACTGCAGCCTAAAATTTGCGTGGCATAAGGCTCTTATGCCACGCAGATTTTAGGCTGCATTCTTGCGTTGTCCGCTAGGGGGCGCGGCCATTGTGATCAGCGTATAGTATGCAAATTGCATACTACCACCGATTCACAAAGTTGCGCGGGCCCTGCGCACGCAAGGTACGGAGTTTCCGTACGGCATCTTTAGCGTAAGGCTGCTCCTGCTAATAGCAGGCGCAGCCAATGCTAAAGTATAGCCGCCCTTCCCGCGACGTGAAATTTGAATTTCACGTCGTTTGCGTAAGTGATTCGTGAATGGCGCTGGACGCCACTCACGTTCACTTTGAAGCAAATGACGTCCTTGCGACGTCATTTGCCGCAATGCACGTCGGGAAAGTTTCCCGACGGAGCATGCGCTCTACGCTCGGCGCGCCTAATTTAAATGATTCCCGCCCCCGGCGGGATCATTTACATTGCGCGCGCTTACGCCGGGCAATTTTGCCGGCGCGCCCTCGCAATTTACGGAGCTACTGCTCCGTGAATCGAGGGCAGCGCAAAATATTTGCGGGGGCGCAGGGCAAAAACGTTGCCCTGCGCCTCCGCAAATATAGCGCAAATGTACGTTTTTAAGGAAGTCTTTATGATGTTATTGGCCAAAAAAAAAAGGGAATTTTAATTTTCAATGTACTTTTTTTTGTTCAAGGCCTTGAACAAAAAAAAAAAGTACATTGAAAATTAAAATTCCCTTTTTATTTTTTATTTGGTCAATAACATCATAAAGACTTCCTTAAAAATGTTGGCAATAACTAGGGGGGGGAGAGGGAAATGATTTAAGCCTGAAGTGTTATTGTTTTTTTTGTTTTTTAGGTATAGTTTTTGATACATTTTCTTTTTATTTGTCGAAGAGATGGTTTTAGTTTGGGATATGGTGTTTTGGTCCAAAAAAAAAATAAAAAAAATGTTCCTTAACTAGGGAACTGTCTTTATTTATTTATTTATATTTTATTATTACATTGCATCCTATTGGGGAGAGTTGTTTTTACTTCCAATGGGGTCAGTAGGACTGGATGTCCACCCAACAGGGACTTGTCCAGCAATAAAAACCATGGCCCGGATTCACAAAGCACTCGCGCCGACGTATCTCAAGATACGCCGCGTAAGTGCAAATGTGCGCCGTCGTATCTGTGCACCGGACCCACAAACTAAGATACGCCTAAAAACAGGCTTCATCCCTCCGACGTAACCTGCCTACTGCAAATGAGGGGAAATACGGCGATTCACGAACGTACGTGCGCCCGACGCAGGCTGAGCGATGTGCGCGTAAGTTGTACGTCCGGCGTAAAGTTAAGCCCCATAAAGGAGGTGTGACCCAGCAGCAGACATGCAAAGGGCTGCACCAGGGAACACAAGCCGGCGTATATTTACGGAGTTTACGTTGGACGTGTGTGTGGCTGGGCGTAGGTTACGTTCACGCCGTAGGCAGTGATCGGCGTATTTTAGGCAGTTGTTCCGACGTGGTTATGAGCATGCGCAGAGAAATGCTTCCTCGTCTCGGCGCATGCGCAGTTGATGATACATATCTGTCTGGCGCTCGGCCCATCATTTGCATGGGGCGACGCCTCATTTGCATGGCTCACGCCCACTTCCACCTACGCCGACTTACGCCTTCGAAACCCAGCGCAGTTTTGGGAGCACTGGGGTAGATTTAGAGAGCAATTGCGTCTGCGTAACCATAGTTACGCAGCGCAATTGCTTACTTGCCCCGGCGTATCGAATGCTCCTGATTTAGGAACCTCGATACGCCGACTGCAGCCTAAGAAATGACTGGCATAAGGCTCCTTATGCCGTCATATCTTAGGTTGCATTCTTACGCAGGCCGCTAGGTGGCGTTCCCGTTGTGGTCAGCATATAGTATGCAAATTGCATACTAACGCCGATTCACTACCCTACGCGAGCCCTGCGTACGCAGTTTACGTCGTTTGCGTACGTCGGTTTCTATTAGCAGGGGCAGCCAATGCTACGTATACCTGTCGTTCCCGCGTTGCGAATTTAAAATTTAACGTCATTTGCGTAAGTGAATCGTGAATGGCGCTGGACGCCATTCACGTTCACTTTGAAGCAAATGACGTCCTTGCGACGTCATTTGCCGCAATGCACGTCGGGAAAGTTTCCCGACGGAGCATGCGCACTACGTTCGGTGCGGGAACGCGCCTAATTTAAATGATCCACGCCCCCTACGGGATCATTTAAATTACGCGCCCTTACGCCGGGCATTTTTGAGGAGCGCCCACGCAAATTACGTGGCTACTGCTTCGTGAATGAAATATACGTGTACCATCTTACCAAGGGGTTATGCCCTGTTGAGAAATCTCTGGTGCTAGTTAAAAAAAAATGTGAAAAAAAAACTCCCATCTCAGTTAATTGGGGTTTGGGGTGGTTTGTTGTTCTTCACCCCACCAGTATGGTCTGGAATAGCCCCAGATCTACATGTGATGACCATCTAGAGAACCAATAAGCAGCCTCTAAAAGCATATGTTGCGAGAATCTTCCAGCACACTAATCTTTCTCAACTAAGCACCAGATATCTCCGAAATTAAAAGACACCGAAAACATTGTGCAAAAGATTTGAATTGAAAAAACATATATACTCTGAAAGGTCTTCTGGGCCTCCCTTGGCTTAGCCAACCTGCTACACGGACCCTAGTTCACCGGGTGGAAGTGAATAGGGGTCTTTTGGATCCCCTAGCAGTCAAGACTTTTTCCCGGAAAGTAGCACTGGCCATTAGCCCCCTCATGCTGGCCCAAATCCAAACAAAACCTAGGAAAAGCCAAAAAAAGGGTATCTACAGTACATCATAATGACCCTCGTTAGGCCTTGCACCATGTTATTAATGCTTGCCTACTGGCTCAGTATTTGGGGAAAGGACCCTCATCACTCAAGTTTTGGCAGTAGGAGGATGGTTGATTTGGTAGGGGTTCAAAGATTTGGCAGTAGGAGGACTGCTGGGTTGATGAGGGGTTTAACGGTTTGGCTGTAGGAGGACGAGTTGGTAAGGGGTTCAAAGGACAGATGTAGAGAATTCGAAAAAATATCCACGGAAAGGTCTTCTAGGCCTCCCCTGGCCTGGCTAACTGCTACACAGAGCATACAAGTTGGTAAGGGGTTCAAAGGATAGAGAGGATTTGAAAAAATATCCTCCGATAGGTCTTCTGGGCTTCCCTTGGCTTGGCCAACCTGCTACACAGAACAGATTATTCACCCTACTTCTCCAGCTGGAAGTGAATATGGGTCCTTTGGATCCCCTAGCAGTCAGATTTCTCCCAGAAAGTAGCACTGGCCATCAGCCCTCCCATGCTGGCCCATGTCTAAATAAAACCTAGAAAAAGCCCCAAAAAAAGGATCTACATCATAATGAGCCCCATAAGAGCTTGCTTACTGGCCCAGTATTTGATGAGTGGGCTTTCAGGACTAAAGGTTTGGCAGTAGGAGGACCACGGAGTTAGTAGGGGTTCAAAGGTTTGGCAATAGGAGGACCGTTGATTTGGTATGGGGTTCAAAGATTTGGCAGTAGGAGGACTGCTGGGTGGATAAGAGGTTCAAAGGTTTGGCTGTAGGAGGACCTCTGAGTTGGTAAGGGGTTCAAAGGACAGATGGAGAGCATTTGAAAAAAATATCTTTCGAGAGGTCTTCTGGGCTTCCCTTGGCTTGGCCAACCTGCTACACAGAACATATTATTCACCCTAGTTCACCGGCTGGAAGTGACAAGGGGTCTTTTGGATCCCCTAGAAGTCAGTCTTCTCCCGGAAAGTAGCACTGCCCATCAGCCCCCCCAAATCCAAATACCTAGGAAAAGCCAAAAAGGGTATCTACAACAGTGCCATAAGGCCTTGAACCATGTCAATGCTTGCTTACTGGCCCAGTATTTGAGGAATGGACCTTCAGTACTAAAAGTTTGGCAATAGGAGGATCACTGAGTTGGTAAGAGGTTTAAAGGTTTTGGCAATAGGAGGACCGCTGAGCTGGTAAGGGGTTCAAAGGTTTTGGCAGTAAGAGGACTGCTGAGTTATTAAGATGTTCAAAGGTTTGGCAATAGGAGGGCCACTGAGTTGGTAAGGGGTTCAAAGGCTTGGCAGTAGGAGGGCTGCTGAGTTGGTAAGGGGTTCAAAGGTGTGGCAATAGGAGGACCGATAAGTTGGTAAGGGGTTCAAAGGTTTGGCAGTAGGAGGGCTGCTGAGTTGGTAAGGGGTTCAAAGGTGTGGCAATAGGAAGACCGATAAGTTGGTAAGGGGTTCAAAGGTTTGGCAGTAGGAGGGCTGCTGAGTTGGTAATGGGTTCAAAGGTTTGGCAGTACGAGGACCGCTAAGTTGGTAAGAGGTTCAAAGGACAAGATGGACAGCATTTGAAAAAATATTGTCCGATAGGTCTTCTGGGCTTCCCTTGGCTTGGTCAACCTGCTACACAGAACAGATTACTCACCCTAGTTTACAGGCTGGAAGTGAATAGGGGTCTTTTGGATCCCATAGCAGTCAGTCTTCTCCTGGAAAGTAGCACGGGCCATCAGCCCTCTCATGCTGGCCCAAATCCAAATAATACCTAGGAAAAGCCAAAAAAGGGTATCTACAAGTCCCATAAGGCCTTGCACCGTGTCAATGCTTGCCTACTGGCCTATTCTTCGGGGAGTGGACCTTTACTACTAAAGGTTTGGCAGTAGGAGAACCACCGAGTTGGTAACAGGTTCAAAGGTTTGGCAGAAAGAAAACCGCTGGGTTGGTAGGGGTTCAAAGGACCCTTTTACGAGTTCACCCAAAGAGCAAGTTGACAGTTTGCCGCAAACATCCAACCGCGGCGAATCGGCACAATTCTCTGTAAACCCAACTCCATGAGAGCCGATAAGCTCATTGACCATTAGAAACCACTTGACCTTATTTTGACTGTTTAAGAAGTTTGTCAAAGTTGTCAACTTTATATATTTATCAACATTCCAATTGATGTCTTTATTGCCTTTACCCTACAAATTCCATAAAGAGTCAACGCGAACTCCACACTGGATTACCATGTTTGCATATTTTCTTAAATAAATATTAGCTGAAAAGGGAGGAAAATATTTTATGAAGTCTGAATTGTAGCCGCCGATGAAAAGTATTTTTGATAGGGCTAGTGCCGAGTACGGGTAAGTGGTTTACTAGGGAGAGATACGGTTATCGTTCTAAGCGATGTTGTTCCTACCTAGTATAGAGGAAAGGGACGGAAACCTAATAAATGTTAAAATACTGATTACAGTAAAAGGATTAAAAAAGAGGAACTTCACCCGGCTATGAGAAATCTAAAAAGGTCACCAGCTCTAAGGACTGTAGCTGTTGATCTAAGCCCTCCTTTCACATTTGAGCGCAAGTGTTTTTAGTAGATTTGGTAGTTTTTGCCTTACGCATTTGCACATGGGCTTTTCGGGAGTTTTTCGGGGATCTCCAAACTTTCTAAACAAAGGGCCAGTTTACACGCCGTCAAGGGGGGTCAAAATGTGGCCAGTGGGAATAGATGATATGTCAGGCTTGGTGGTCAACAGGAGTAAAAAAAAGAAATTACATTGTGCCTGTGGTCAATAGGAAAAGAAAGAGTGCCCCGGCGTTGGGGACCGCGGCAGGTACAGTACCCCGGCGTTGGGGACCCCGGCAGGTACAGTGCCCCGGCGTCGGGGACCATGGATGGAATGGTGCTTCATCATCAATGTCAGTGGTCCAGATAAAGGCAAGCAAAGGGCCAGGAGTGGTGTGGAGACGACTGGTCTATAGTAAAAACGCATGGCCCTTGTGTACTTTTTTCAAACTTCAAACATAGTGCCTGTGGTCAATAGGAGAAGAAAGAGTGCCCCGGCATTGGTGACCGCGGCAGGTACAGAGCCCCGGCGTTGGTGACCGCGGCAGGTACAGAGCCCCGGCGTGGGTGACCGAGGCAGGTACAGAGCCCCGGCGTGGGTGACCGCGGCAGGTACAGAGCCCCGGCGTGGGTGACCGCGGCAGGTACAGAGCCCCGGCGTGGGTGACCGCGGCAGGTACAGAGCCCCGGCGTTGGTGACCGCGGCAGGTACAGAGCCCCGGCGTTGGTGACCGTGGATGGAATGGTGCTCCATCATCAATGTCAGTGGTCCATATAAAGGCAAGCAAAGGGCCAGGAGTGGTGTGGAGACCACTGGTCTATAGTAAAAGCACACGGCCCTTGTGCACTAAAAATTCAAACATAGTGCCTGTGGTCAATAGAAGAAGATCGTGGGAGGTACAGCGGCCTGGGCGTTGGCGACCGCGGGAGGTACAGCAGCCCGGGCATTGGCGGCCGCGGGAGGTACAGAGGCCCGGGAGTTGGCGGCCGCGGGAGGTACAGCGGCCCAGGCGTTGGCGACCGCGGGAGGTACAGCGACCCGGGCGTTGGCGACCGCGGGAAGTACAGCGGCCTGGGCGTTGGCGACCGCAGGAGGTACAGAGGCCCGGGCATTGGCGGCCGCGGGAGGTACAGAGGCCCGGGAGTTGGCGACCGCGGGAGGTACAGCGGCTCAGGCGTTGGCGACCGCGGGAGGTACAGCGGTCCGGGCGTTGGCGACCGCTGGAGGTACAGCGGCCCGGGCGCTGTCGACCGAAGGAGGTACAGCGGCCCGGGCGTTGGCGACCGCGGGAGGTACAGCGGCCCGGGCGTTGGCGACTGCGGGAGGTACAGCGGCCCGGGCGTTGGCGACCGCGGGAGGTACAGCGGCCCGGGCGTTGGCGACCGCGGGAGGTACAGCGGCCCGGGCGTTGGCGACCGCGGGAGGTACAGCGGCCCGGGCGTTGGCGACCGCGGGAGGTACAGCGGCCCAGGCGTTGGCGACCGCGAGAGGTACAGCGGCCCGGCTTTTGCAAACGCGAGAGGTACAGCGGCCCGGCATTGGCGACCGCGGGAGGTACAGTGCCCCGACATGATGTGGAAAAAAAATATATAAAAAAAAAAAAAAGGGAAAAAAACATATACAAAAATGTTTTAAAACAAAACAAAAAAAAAAAGGTATAAAAGGAAAAGAAAAATAAAGGGGAGAAATAAAAACATACACAAATGTTTTAAATAAATAAAAAGGTATAAATAAAAGGAAAAGAAAAATAGGGGAGAAAAAAACAATATTTAAAAAAAAGGGAAAAACATATAAAAATATGTTTAAAAAAAAAGTTATAAATGAAAGGAAAAGAAAAATAAAGAAAAATAAAATAAAAGGGGAGAAAAAACTATATTTAAAAAAAGGGGAAAAAAACATTTACAAAAAAAAAGGGAAAATTTAATGATCTCTGAATTGGATCCGCAGATGAATAATTATTATTATTTTTTCTTATAACACTGTTCCTGAGAACTGACAATAAGACAGAATAATCTTCCAAACCGGAGATTCAGGTAAACAAGAAATTAAATGACTATTAAATGACCTCAGGGCTCCAAACTGGAAATTTCACTTTGATTCCAGTGAAAACAAATGACACCTACTGACTGTACATACCTTTCACTTTTCCTCTCCTGCCTTTCACTTCCCTAAGAGGCCGGCCTGCCGCCTTATCCGCCGTGACCTTGACTGGTGAAGGTGTGCAAGTTCATTAAACAGAAAAATGTGGAAGAGGGAAAAAAATAAAAATTCCTCGAGGTTGTGTAATGAAAAAATGAATTAATAATCTGGATTGTGAACAGGATTGTGTTTGGCGTATTGATGTCAATGGAAATCTATGGAGGTCAGACTAGGGGAGGAGGGGGGGGGGGGGTCTATGGATGCCATTCCAGGTAGTGGGAAACTACAAGTCCCAGCATGGCCTGTCTATAGTGTAACCAGATGACTGACGCGTTTTGCACTAATGCTTAGTTATAGCTATGA
This sequence comes from Rana temporaria, assembly GCF_905171775.1. Lineage (NCBI taxonomy): Eukaryota > Metazoa > Chordata > Amphibia > Anura > Ranidae > Rana > Rana temporaria. The sequence goes on from NC_053501.1 coordinate 115,054,953, forward strand.
CCAAGCACTAAGCATTAGTGCGAAATGCGTCAGTGTGTGTCCTATTTTTGCTGTGGCTTGTAGTGCCTTTTATTTCATTTTGTTTACCAATAAAGGCAACCGAAAGGGTGTCCAAATACTTCTTTCCATTTCTGCTCTATGCAGTGCCAGCACCCGTGGTTTCTGAGAGGAGACTCATTTCCAAGCGTATTTACCAGGAGCAGTTACTCCCTTTCCCTATGCGACTAAAAGGGCCACAAGTCTCAAAATACAATGCTTGGACTTGTTGTCCCCCAGTAGAGCGGTCTACAATTTATACAGAGAATGCTTTGACTTGTAGCCCCAACTGGTAGCTATATATATGGTGGGAACCCCTCATAATGGGCACAGCAGGTGTACAGACCCGGGGACTCGGCACAGGGATGGTGGGAACCCCTCATAATGGGCACAGCAGGTGTACAGACCCGCTAACTCAGCACAGGGATGGTGGGAACCCCTCATAATGGGCACAGCGGGTGTACAGACCCGGAGACTCAGCACAGGGATGGTGGGAACCCCTCATAATGGGCACAGCAGGTGTACAGACCCGGGAACTCAGCACAGGGATGGTGGGAACCCTTCATAATGGGCACAGCAGGTGTACAGACCCGGGAACTCAGCACAGGGATGGAGGGAACCTCTCATAATGGGCACAGCAGGTGTACAGACCCGGGAACTCAGCACAGGGATGGTGGGAACCCTTCATAATGGGCACAGCAGGTGTACAGACCCGGGAACTCAGCACAGGGATGGAGGGAACCTCTCATAATGGGCACAGCAGGTGTACAGACCCGGGAACTCAGCACAGGGATGGTGGGGACCTCTCATAATGGGCACAGCAGGTGTACAGACCCAGGAACTCAGCACAGGGATGGTGGGAACCCCTCATAATGGGCACAGGGGGTGTACAGACCCGGGAACTCAGCACAGGGATGGTGGGAACCCCTCATAATGGGCACAGGGGGTGTACAGACCCGGGAACTCAGCACAGGGATGGTGGGAACCCCTCATAATGGGCACAGCGGGTGTACAGACCCGGGAACTCAGCACAGGGATGGTGGGAACCCCTCATAATGGGCACAGTAGGTGTACAGACCCGGGAACTCAGCACAGGAATGGTGGGAACCTCTTATAATGGGCACAGCGGGTGTACAGACCTGGGAACTCAGCATAAGGATGGTGGGAACCCCTCATAATGGGCACAGCAGGTGTACAGACCTGGGAACTCAGCATAAGGATGGTGGGAACCCCTCATAATGGGCACAGCAGGTGTACAGACCCGGGAACCTTAGCACAGGGATGGTGGGAACCCCTCATAATGGGCACAGCGGGTGTACAGACCCGGGAACTCAGCACAGGGATGGTGGGAACCCCTCATAACGGGGGATCTCACCAACAGATTTCCTGAGAGATGAAAGAAACCACAAGCATCTCATGTTGGTTTTTGCTGGAAGGATCCTTTGAAGGACAACGTTTGTAAAGTAAGACGGCGCTCGGCATTGGACGGTTCTTCTGACACCGAAGCTCTTGCAGCTCCTCCGCTTCGCCCCGAGGTCGGCTTGTACAGACACGCAGCCCCCCAGCTGCATTGTGGTTTCCAAAAAAAAAAATTGCAAACTCGACGTATGACATCACCAACCAACATGTTTTCCCCATCAGAACGGTCTACTCTACATTGTCCCAGGGCCACCAGTGAGGCCCGAGGCCAACCTGTTGGGCTTCTAATTGGCTGTTACAGGGAAAATCAGCAGTTCCTATTTGCCCCCCCCCCCCCCCCCCCCCCCTCATCAGCTGACGCACCACTTAATCACATTTAATAACATTTCTATGTTTCTCATTGAGAGAGTTGAGTTTTTGAGGTTGAGTCTTATTCGGGTTCTGGACCTTCACTGCAGAGGAAGCACAGTGTGGTCTAGAACACGCCCCTCCAGCCTTCTGATTGGATGGTGAAGGTTCTGAAGCACGTTAATGAGTTACTTTACCTCTCCCATTTGTCAGGATGTCCACCATCAATGAATAGGCAGCTCAGTTTGCAGCCCCTCCCCCCTCCCAAGTCTTCTACAGGAAGCCGCTATAAAGACAGTGTCAGGTTTGTGTACTAGCTGCATTAATTACTAATAGTGATTTTTTTTTAGGGGGGGGGGGGATTTCTGCTTGGAGTTATATAAATTTGAGTTAAATACGACTTTAATTTCTGAATTAGAATAATACCGAATTTAAATGAATCCGAAATAACGAAATTCAAATTCGAATAGTTTTCGCATTCGAATCATTTTTCGAATTTTCAAAGAGAATGAAATAGAATAGAAAATAAAGCAATAGAACAGAAAAAAAAATTAAAAAAATTATATATATATATAAATATCTCTATATATGTCTCTATATATATATATATATATATATATATATATATATATATATATATATATATATATATATATAATTTTTTCAATTCTATTCCTTTATTTTTTATTCTCTTTTATTATTTTTGGAAATTAAAAAACTATTCGAAATTGATTCAAAAACTTTTCAAATTCGAATAGTTTTCGAATTTCCAAAGAGAATAAAGTAGAATAGAAAATAAAGGAATAGAACCGGAAAAAATATATATATTTTTCAATTCTATTTCTTTATTTTTTATTCTATTTTATTATTTTTGGAAATTCAAATAGTTTTCGAATTCAAATAGTTTTCGAATTTCCAAAGAGAATAAAACAGAATAGAAAATAAAGGAATAGAACAGAAACAAATATATATATATATATTTTCTATTCTATTCCTTTATTTTTTATTCTATTTTATTATTTTTGGAAATTAAAAAACAACTATTCAAAAACTATTCGAAATTGATTCAAAAATGTTTCAAATTCCAATAGTTTTCGAATTTCCAAAGAAAATAAAACAGAATAGAAAATAAAGGAATAGAACAGAAACAAATATATATATTTTTTCTATTCTATTCCTTTATTTTTTATTCTGTTTTATTATTTTTGGAAATTGGAAAACTATTAAAAATTTGAAAACTATTCGAAATTGATTTCAAAAACATTTCGAATCGATTCGAAAAACTAATGAATAAACAAATCCCGTAAACAAATTAAATGAAGGAAACAAATTTAAGAGAATAAAATAGAATAGAAAGTAAAGGAATAGAACAGAAAAAATAAAAATTTCCTTTTCTTTTTTATTCTATTTTATTATTTTTGGAGATTAAAAAACTATTCAAAAACTATTCGAAATTAATTCAAAAACGTTTCAAATTCGAATAGTTTTCGAATTTCCAAAGAGAATGAAATAAAATAAAAAATAAAAGGAATAGAATTGAAAATATATATATATTTTTTTTCGGTTCCATTTCTTTATTTTTTGTTCTATTTTATCATTTTTGGAAATTCGAATCGTTTTTGAATTCCAATAGTTTTCGAATTTCCAAAGAGAGTAAAACAGAATAGAAAATAAAGGAATAGAACAGAAACAAATATATATATTTTTTCTATTCTATTCCTTTATTTTTTATTCTATTTTATTATTTTTGGAAATTGGAAAACGATTAAAAATTTTAAAATTATTTGAAATTGATTTCGAAAACATTTCGAATCGATTCGAAAAACGAATGAATAAAACGAATCCCGTAAACGAATTAAATGAATGAAACAAATTTAACCCAAAAATTTATGTAAATAATGAATGGAAACGAAACAAAAAACGTTTTTTTTTCGTTCTGCACATGTCTAGACTCCAGCAGTAGTTCCCACCCACCAACTATAGTTTCTGCCCACCTTGGAGCTTTGGTTGACCCCACCCACTTTGGATAGTGCCATCTCCATAACATAAAATAAAAGTCGTACAGAGTCGGGAATTTGGCGCACAGATCTTATCGATAGAGTTCCCGGTAGATAGAGGAGTCTGTAATTGGGGTGTAACGCTTCAGCGTCCACCAAAAATCATAACTATTTTTTTGGGGTGGAGTGATCCTTTAAATAACTTCTACAGTACCACTCAAATTACTTTTTCGTCAAGCTTTTACGATCTAACAGGAAGTTGTACTATCAGATTGTAAAGAGGACCTACCTAAGCTATCCAATAGGAGGACTTGCCAAGACTATCCAATAGGAAGACCTACCTAAACTATCCAACAGGAGAGTCTACCTAAACTATCCAACAGGAGGGTCTACCTAAACTATCCAATAGGAGGACTTGCCAAGACTATCTAATAGGAGGACCTACCTAAATTATCCAACAGGAAGACCTACCTAAATTATCCAATAGGAGGACCTATTTAAACTATCCAACAGGAGAACCTACCTAAACTATCCAACAGGAGGACCTACCTAAGCTATCCAATAGTAGGACCTACATAACATTATCCAATAGGAGGTCCTACCTAAGCTATCCAATAGGAGGATTTACCAAAGCGATCCAATAGGAGGACCTACCTAAACTATCCAACAGGAGGACCTACCTAAACTTTCCAACAGGAGGACCTACCTAAGCTATCCAATAGGAGGACCTACCTAAATTATCCAACAGGAGAACCTACCTAAACTATCCAATAGGAGGACTTGCCAAGACTATCCAATAGGAAGACCTACCTAAACTATCCAATAGGAGGACCTACCTAAGCTATCCAATGACCTAACTAAGCTATCCAATATGACGTATTACCTAAACTATCCAATAGGAGGGCCTACCTAAACTATCCAACAGGAGGACCTACCTAAGCTGTCCAATAGGAGGACCTACCTTAGTTATCCAATAGGAGGACCTACCTAAACTATCTAATCATTTTTTCTTTTATGCTAGGCAAGGCCCTATACTGTTGGCAGATCTAAAAGGAAGTTGTACAATCAGATTGTAAAGAGGACCTACATAAGATATCCAATAGGAGGGTCTATCTAAACTATCCAACAGGAGGACCTATCAAAGCTATCCAATAGGAGGACTTGCCAAGACTATCCAACAGGACAACCTACCTAAACTATCCAACAGGAGAACCTACCTAAGTTATCCAATAGGAGAAGCTACCTAAGCTATCCAACAGGAGAACCTACCTAAACTATTCAACAGGAGAACCTACCTAAACTATCCAACAGGAGAACCTACCTAAACTATCCAACAGGAGAACCTACCTAAACTATCCAACAGGAGAACCTACCTAAGCTATCCAATAGGAGGACCTACCTAAACTATTCAACAGGAGAACCTACCTAAACTATTCAACAGGAGAACCTACCTAAACTATTCAACAGGAGAACATACCTAAACTATCCAACACCTACCTAAACTATCCAACAGGAGAACCTACCTAAGTTATCCAAAAGGAGAACCTACCTAAGCTATCTAATAGGAGGACCTACCTAAACTATCCAACAGGAGAACCTACCTAAACTATCCAACAGGAGGGTCTACCTAAACTATCCAACAGGAGGGTCTACCTAAACTATCCAACAGGAGTACCTACCTAAGCTATCCTATAGGAGTACCTACCTAAACTATTCAACAGGAGGATCTACCTAAACTATCCAATCATTATTTTTTACTAGGCAAGGCCCTATACTGCTGGCAGATCTAAAAGGAAGTTGTACAATCAGATTGTAATGTATGGTGAGCCTGAAGGAGATTGTACAGTCAGATTGTAAAAAGCGTGAGCCCAGCCTTAAGCTGGCTATACACTATACAATCAGGTTGTATAATCCAATGTAATTTACGAGAACAAACCTACACAATATATTCAATTGGTATAGAATCAGGCTGGACCTAATGCTGCATAGTGGATAGTAGCAGGAGATTGTACAATCAAATTAAAAAAAGCGTAAGGTTGACTATACGTTATACAATCTGATTGTACAATCTTCTTTAGATTCACCAAAAACGGTATAATATGGAGGACAAAGCTAAACTATCCAGGAGATTGTATAGCGTGTGGCCAGCTTGGATCGTCGTCGGTGGATTGGACGATGCAGTAGGGGGGACAGGTCTGCTGTCCTTACATAACAAGGATTATAAAATACGCCGAAATAATAAAAACGATAAAACAAAGATAATCCGTCGACGGTTTAGGTAACTCGTCGTGCGTTGCACTACCAGCCCCAGCCATCCCACGGCGCTATACCCGCCCCCACATTAATTCCACACACTATTTCTAATGCAGGTGAAGCCAAAAAAAATCGAAAACAATCCAGTAAAGTCGATCAGACCAGATCTGTTACCAAAGAGCTTTCGATCGCTCTGGGCCGGCCAATCGGTGGCTCCGGTTTGACCTACTCCTGGAAACATTGTGTCGTTTCGTTCGAATGACATTCCACAAACAGCTCAGGAAATCAGAAGACAAGGCGCAACTTTGTTGCTATGGACAGAAGAAGGTCCTGCAGGGCGATTGGCCGGCTTGAATTGATAAAAAGGGTCCTACCTTGGCGTTGGCAGACCCACCGTCCACGGTGGCTGATCCCCGGCGGTGTGGCTCCTCTCGGTAGCTGGGTTAAAGTTGCTGTTGAGTTCAGATCCTCAGCCAACGAGGTGTGGTTCCTGAGAGAATAAGGAAATACTTCAGTCTGTTTTTTGCTCAGATGAGAGAAGGCGGCTCCAGAGCGCTCTCTATGGCCGACAGAGGAACTACAAGCCACAAAAGAAAAAAAAAAAAGTGGGGGGAGGAGGAGGAGGGGATGGATAGATTCCAAAACTTTATTTTTTATTTTTTTTTCTACCGCTGGGAAACTTTCTTCTCAAAGAGGAGGAGGAGGAGGAGGAGGAGGAGGAGTGATTACACCGAGACTCCGGAAAGGAAAAAAAATAAATAAAAAATGTCCCCTTTAAGACTGAAAGTAGACCTGTTGTTAGAATTCAAAATATAAAAAGAATTCAAAATATAAAAAGGACACGACATTAGTACATTTAAATAGGAAATATATTAAAGTAATATAATAAATACAATTTAACAGTGTATAATATAGTAAATATAATAAACTAATATGAAAAATATAAATATATAGTACAAAATATAGAGAATAGTAAATATAATAAATATGAAAAAGTTATATAAAAAATAGGATATATAGTATATAATATAATAAATCTAAAATGTCACAAATTATATATTATATAATATAGTAAATATATTAAGGAATTATAATAAATATACTAAAGATATATACTGTGGGGCAGATCCTCAAAGGCATTACCGCGTAATTTCAAATTTTGCGCGTCGTATCCACCAAACAGATACGACGGCATCTGTCTTAGATCCGACAGGCGTACGCCTTAGTACGCCTTTGGATTTAAGATGCAATTTTCCGGCGGCTGCTGGGTGGCGTTTCATTCGTTTTCCGCGTCGAGTATGCAAATTAGCTATTTCCGACGATCCACGAACGTACGAGCGGCCGTCGCATTTTCTTACGTCGTTTTTTTCCGGCTTTTTCCGGGGTATAGTTAAAGCTGCTATTTGGTGGCGTACTCAATGATAAGTATGGCCATCGTTCCCGCGTATAACTTTGAATATTCTACGTCGTTTGCGTAAGTCGTCCGTGAATGGTGCTGGACGCCATTTACGTTCATGTCAAACCAATGACGTCCTTGCGACGTCATTTAGCGCAATGCACGGCGGGAAATTAAGGGACGGCGCATGCGCAGTTAGTTCGGCCCGGGGACGCGCTTCATTTAAATGAAACACGCCCCCTACTCGCCGCATTTGAATTGCGCGTCGTTACGCCGCGAGAGATACACTATGCCACCGTAACTTATGGCGCGAATTCTTTCTGGATTCGAACCAAAGCCAGGTAAGTTACGGCGGCGTAGCGTATCTCAGATACTCTGCGCCGGGGCAGATCTTTGTGGATCAGCCCCAGTGTATGTATGTGTGTATGTATAATATAGTACATATAATAAGTATGATAAAGTAATATAAAAAAATATGATATATATAGTATATAATATAATAAATATACTAAAGAGATACACACAGTACTATATATTTATTAGTAAATAATATAGTAAATATAATAAATATAAAAAGTAATATAAAAAATAAAATAAAGTAATATAATACGTAGTATATAATATATAAACAGTAAATAATATAGTAAATATAATAAGTATAAAAAGTAATATAATAAATATAGTAAATATAATAAAATAATAGAAAGTAATATAAAACATATAATACATAGTATATAAAATAATAAATATAATAAAGCAATATAGTAAATATAATAAAGTAATACAAAAATATGATATATAGTATAATAAATATACTAAAGATATATATACTATATATATTTATTAGTAAATAATATAGTAAATATAATAAGCATAAAAAGAAATATAAAAATATAATAAAGTAATATAATAAATAGTATATAATATATATATAGTAAATATAATAAGTATAAAATGCAACATATAATAGAGTAAATATATTAGAAGGTAATATAAAACATATAATATATAGTATATAAAATAAAAAATATAATAAAGCAATATTTAATAGTAACTATAATAAGTATGATAAAAAATATGATATATAGTATATAATATAATAAATTATAATTATAATATATATATTTATTAGTAAATAATATAGTAACTATATATATAGATATATATTAAAGCAATGTAATAAATTATATATTACTTAAAGCGGAGGTTCGGACGATTTTCGGAGTCAGCAAAAAAAAGGACACTTACCTGTCCAGCACGCTTGCGATGTCAGCAGCCGAGGCTGAGCAATCGCTCGGTCCTCGGCTGCTTCCGCCGCCATCCTCGGTGAGGGACGGCTTCACCCCCCGATTCCCTACTGCGCATGCGCGAGGATCGCGGCGCATCATCACTGGTCCCCGCTCTCTCCTGGGAACAGTGTTTCCCAGAAGACAGCATGGGGGGGGAGGGGGTGGGGTCGACGTCACAGGCTGGATTCCGCGCAAATGCAGCCTGACTAGGAACGCCCACTCCCCTAGAATGACATCCACTCATCACAGCGGTTTGATATTTGCATAACTCCTCCCACTGCTTGCATCAGGGCTGAGGGCTCTGGAGAAGCAGGGTGCTGTGATTTTCCTTCAAGGAGCTCTGTACAGCACTTTGTTGGCCCCTCCCACCAGCTATGATCTGCCTGCATTGCATAAAGAAGCATGGAGACCCAGTGGTGACGACACTGGGCCTAAAATGAGGTCGGTAACAAAAAAACAGAAAGGTTTTATTTAAAATGTCACTACTGTATTGTGATACTGAAGGGCAGTGCTGGGAGATGCTGGGGGTGCCCAGGGGAATGGAAAGTCCCGGGTTGGATGCCAACGAGGATGAATTGGCAGAGTTGGTCTTGTTCTGTTTTCGGACTCATGACAGTACTAGACACCAACGCCGTGCAGGATTAGGAGATTCTGACTGGTTCTCTTTATAGTGGCCCCGACTCTCCCTCTCCCATTAATCACGAGACCGTCCCGAGTGATCACATCAGCTGCTTTTATTTTCCAGCCTCCCCCGATATGGAGACAATTATGAATCATGTTCCCAGTCTGGAATAAAAAATAGTGTATGTCCTCATCACCGGAACATCAAAGACTGGCTGCATCAGCCCATTATGAGGGGTTCCCACCATCCCTGTGCTGAGTTCCCGGGTCTGTACACCCGCTGTGCCCATTATGAGGACTTCCTACCATCCCTGTGCCAAGTTCCCGGGTCTGTACACCTGCTGTGCCCAATACGAAGGATTCCCACCATCCCTGTGCAGAGTTCCCGGGTCTGTACACCCGCTGTGCCCATTATGAGGGGTTCCCATCATCCCTGTGCTGAGTTCCCGGGTCTGTACACCTGCTGTGCCCATTATGAGGGGTTCCCACCATCCCTGTGCTGAGTTCCTGGGTCTGTACACCTGCTGTGCCCAATACGAGGGATTCCCACCATCCCTGTGCTGAGTTCCCGGGTCTGTACACCCGCTGTGCCCATTATGAGGGGTTCCCACCATCCCTGTGCTGAGTTCCCGGGTCTGTACACCCGCTGTGCCCAATATGAGGGGTTCCCACCATACCTGTGCAGAGTTCCTGGGTCTGTACACCTGCTGTGCCCATTATGAGGGGTTCCCACCATCCCTGTGCTGAGTTCCCGGGTCTGTACACCTGCTGTACCCATTATGAGGGGTTCCCACCATCCCTGTGCTGAGTTCCCAGGTCTGTACCCCCCGCTGTGCCCATTACGAGGGGTTCCCACCATCCCTGTGCAGAGTTCCCGGGTCTGTACACCTGCTGTGCCCATTATGAGGGGTTCCCACCATCCCTGTGCTGAGTTCCCGGGTCTATATACCCGCTGTGCCCATTATGAGGGGTTCCCACCATCCCTGATGGACTGTAAATTGTTTTACATTATGGAGAATGGAAGAGGAGGAGTCGGGACACACAAAGGTGGTCAGAAATCACGATAAGGAGATCTCACGGTTGGAGCATCTCAGAGATATAAGAAGTCAGGTGCTGACTCGGCTTTCCATGCTCCACCTATAACTAAAATACAACTTTTAGGTGGTGTGGCCCTTTAAGTCGGTTCCTTCACCGCCGGTCATGTGACTACCGATCCCCTTATGGGAATTGCAGAGAATAATTCCACCAATGTTTTCCCCCGACCTGCCCTTGGCTGAGTCATCCAACGCAATGTTCCTCCGAACATGTCCCGGCGCATCCTCACGAAGCGAGTCAGGATTGTTCCCTCCGGTTACCTCATTCCTGGAGAATGCGGCTTAAAACCCCCCAAGAGGTGGAAAGGGAACGGCGCGGGCTGTAATCAGCCGACCATAATGACACCCCTCATCCCTATTTAGAAAAACGTTTAAGGACCGGCCAAACCGTAAAAAAATATTACTTTCTCCGAACGCATTGCCAAAAAAATTACCCGTGGGAAAAAAAAAATATTGAGCTTGTATTTATAAAAAAACAAGGGGACCTGTCACAAAGCAAGAGCATCTGAAAGGAATGGAGGAGGTGGGACGAAGGCGTTCAGTTTCCATAATGACAACGTCAAAGCGTTTGTTTAAAATATTTGCAAATGTATTAAAAAGAACTCCCATGTACATAAGTATCACAGGCTCCTCCCATGTACATAAGTATCACAGGCTCCTCCCATGTACATAAGTATCACAGGTTCCTCCCACGTACATAAGTATCACAGGCTCCTCCCACGTACATAAGTATCACAGACTCCTCCCATGTACATAAGTATCACAGGCTCCTCCCATGTACATAATTATGACAGGCTCCTCCCATTCACACAAGTATCACACACTCCTCCCATGTACATAAGTATCACAGGCTCCTCCCATGTACATAAGTATCACACACTCCTCCCATGTACATAAGTATCACAGGCTCCTCCCATGTGCATAAGTATCACAGGCTCCTCCCATGCACATAAGTATCACAGGCTCCTCCCATGTACATAAGTATCACAGTCTCCTCCCATGTACATAATTATCACACACTCCTCCCATGTACATAAATATCACAGGCTCCTCCCATGTACATAAGTATCACAGGCTCCTCCCATGTACATAAGTATCACAGGCACTTCCCATGTACATAAGTATCACAGGCTCCTCCCATGTAATTTACGCAAAGCCCTATTCGCAAACGACTTACGCAAACAACGTAACATTTTCTAAATTCTACGCGGGAACGACGTCCATACTTAACATTGGCTATGCCTCATATAGCAGGAGTAACGTTACGCCGGAAAAAGCCTTACGCAAACGACGTAAAAAAATCAGCCCGGCGCACGTACGTTTCTGAATCGGCGTATCCAGCTCATTTACATATTCTACGCTGAAAATCGATGGAAGCGCCACCTAGCGGCCAGCGTAAATATGCACCCTAAGATACGACGGTGTAAGAGACTTACGCCAGTCGGATCTTAGCCTAATTTCGGCGTATCTTGCTTTCTGAATACAGAAAGAAGATACACCGGCGCAGCTTTGAATTTACGCGGCGTATCAATAGATACGCCGGCGTAAATTCTTTCTGAATCTGGCCCAAAGTGTCTTGGAGTTGAAAGCCAACGCGTTTCAGGATTGCTTCTCAGCGATAAAAACCAGATGAGCCACGCAAAGGCGAGTGACCACAACACTGAAAATGTCCCTAGATCAGGGACCTTGGAATGCTATAAGAACCAATCAGAAACCATATATTTATTAGCAGTCATCTACATGTATAAAAAGTGGCACGTGGCGGGCCCTGTATCTCTTGCGCCTCTACATCTTCCAGCTGCTGCAAAAACAGCAGTTGAAAGGGGTGAAATGAGGACTGCATGAGGACAGTCAAGTCGTTAAAAGTGGGTGAATGCACCGCAAGCTTCAATACAATCACTTATTGCTCTCCCGCAGCAAAGGCCTCGTCTACAACCTCCATCTAGGAGAAAGGCTCCTCGTGAATGGTGGGAAATATTTTTGGACACTCTTGACTGATTGAACCGTGATAAGCCATCTGAACGCGGGAACGTCGGCCAGGCCGGAGCTGGAGCGGTGGCGGCGGGGGTGAATTCTGGGAAAGCGGCGGCTGTTTGTTTATGATCTGGGCCTGACCTAATTCCATAGGAAGGCACGGCATTGTTCTCCGGAGGTCTATTTCTGGCCGCTGAGGACAAACAAAGTACTTATTGGATTCTTCAGCCATTGTTGTGGCTTAGCCGCCTCGTGCTGGGTGAGAGCGCAGTGAGGGCCGGGGGAGAGGAACTCACAATGTCGGAGCGATCTGATTTCTCTGGTTGGTGAAAGGCGCATTGAGTGTGCTACTAGTGATCCAGATGGCGATGTCAGAGACAGGGACACTTCATATGTGAATCTGGAAGTGTCCGACACCATTATCTGGTATTCAACATCTTTCCCTGTGTCTCCACTCCACCTCCTGACCTGTACATAATATCATATCTTGGTGTCATGGCCCCGCCTCCTGGCCTGTGCATATCATATCTTGGTGTCATGGCCCCGCCTCCTGCCCTGTGCATATCATATCTTGGTGTCATGGCCCCGCCTCCTGACCTGTGCATAATACAATGTCTTGTTGTCATGGCTCCTCCTCCTGACCTGTGCATAATACCATATCTTGGTGTCACGACCCCATCTCCTGACTGGTGCAGAATATTACGTCTTGGTGTCATGGCTCCTCCTCCTGACCTTGCGTTATAAAATGTCGTGTTGTCATGGCTCCTCCTCCTGACTGGTGCAGAAAATCACATCTTAGTGTCATAGCTCCGCCTCCTGACTGGTGCAGAATATCACGTCATGTTGTCATGGCTCCTCCTCCTGACCTTGCGTAATACCATATCTTGGTGTCATAGCTCCACCTCCTGACCTGTGCACAATACCATATCTTGGTGTCATGGTTCTGCCTCCTGACCTGTGCATAATATAATGTCTTGTTGTCATGGCTCCACCTCCTGACCTGTGCATAATACCCTATCTTGGTGTCATGGTACTGCCTCCTGACCTGTGCATAATACCATGTCTTGGTGTCGTGGCCCCCGCTCCTGACTGGTGCAGAATATTACGTCTTGGTGTCATGGCTCCTCCTCCTGACTGGTGCAGAATACCATGTCTTGGTCTAATGACTCCTCTTCCTGACCTGTGCATAATACCATGTGTTGAAGCTCCTCCTCCTGACTGGTGCAGAAAACCACATCTTGGTGTCATGGTTCCTGCTGCTGACTGGTGCAGAATATTACGTCTTGGTGTCCTCCTGACTGGTGCAGAATACCATGTCTTGGTGTCGAGGCTCCTCCTCCTGACTGGTGCAGAAAATCACATCTTGGTGTCATTGCTCCTCCTCCTGACTGGTGCAGAACACCATATTTTGGAGTCATGGCCCAGCCCCCTGACCTGTGCATAATACCATATCTTGATGCCGTGGCTCCGCCTCCTGACCTGTGCATAATACCATATCTTAGTATCAAGCCCCGCCTCCTGACCTGTGCATACTGTCATATGTTGGTCTCAAAGCTCTGCCTCTGCCCTTTTTATATTACCCTGTCTCTGTGTCATGGCTCCGCCTCCTGATCTGTGCATATTACCATGTCTCTGTGTCATGGCTCCGCCTCCTGACCTGTGCATATTACCACGTCTCTGTGTCATGGCTCCGACCTCCTGATCTGTGCATATTTCCATGTCTCTGTGTCATGGCTCCGCCTCCTGACCTGTGCATATTACCACGTCTCTGTGTCATGGCTCCGACCTCCTGATCTGTGCATATTTCCATGTCTCTGTGTCATGGCTCCGCCTCCTGACCTGTGCATATTACCACGTCTCTGTGTCATGGCTCCGCCTCCTGACCTGTGCATATTACCACGTCTCTGTGTCATGGCTCCGCCTCCTGACCTGTGTATATTACCATGTCTCTGTGTCATGGCTCCGCCTCCTGACCTGTGCCTATTACCATGTCTCTGTGTCATGGCTCCGCCTCCTGACCTGTGCCTATTACCACATCTCTGTGTCATGGCTCCGCCTCCTGACCTGTGCCAATTACCATGTCTCTGTGTCATGGCTCCGCCTCCTGACCTGTGCATATTACCACGTTGCAGCCACGTGGTCTTTTTATTCCCCTAAGCACATTATCACGACTTTTAAAATCTTGTGGACTTTTGTCACATCAAGTACAGGCAGAACACGGTGTTAGAACGTAGAGGTGAGAAGAGGGGGAGGTGTTCCATAGTCCTCACACACTTCCTGTCCTAGGGGGCGACATCACTGCTCCTCCATAGATACAGTACCGTGAGCGTTGTCACCTTGGGACAGCCACCACATTTAAGGACTAATTGGCCCAGATTCACAAAGCACTTACGCCGACGTATAACAAGTTACGCCGACGTAAGTGCAAATGTGCGCCGTCGTATCTGTGCGCCAGACCCACAAACAGATATGCGCCTAAAACCAGGCTTCACCCCGCCGACGTAGCTTGCTTATGCCGGCGTAGGGTGGGCGCACATTTAGGCTTGTTGCATGGTGCCGCTCCCATTGATTAGCCATTCAAACATGCAAATGAGGAAAATACGGCGATTCACGAACCTGCGTGCGCCCGACGCAGGCTACGAGAGGTGCGCGTAAGTTGTACATCCGGCGTAAAGTTATTCCCCATAAAGGAGGTGCAACCCAGCAGCAGACATGCAAAGGTCTGCACCAGGGAACACAAGCCGGCGTATTTTACGTTGGACGTGTGTCTGGCTGGGTGTAGGTTACGTTCACGCCGTACGCAGTGATCCGGCGTAGTTTAGGCAGTTGTTCCGACGTGCAGGGGGATGCGTCCACGTCACGGCCCATGCACAGTTCGTGATACGTTTCCTGTCTGGCGCTCGGCACATCATTTGCATGGGGTCACGCATAATTTTCATGGGTCACGCCCACTTCCACCTACGCCGGCGTACGCCTTCGAATCCCACGCCACGCTGGCGTAGCGATGGGAGCACTGGCTTGCTGAATGCATTGCTTGCCTCTCTGCGCTGCGTTGGCGTAGCGTACATTGGTTACTCTGCGGCGGCGTAATGTGCGCCTGGCTCTCTGTGAATCTGGGCCTTAATCTCCAATTTATGAGCTTGGGTTTACATTGAACCCGGCAAAGCATGGCCGTCTTTACGACAGGGCAAAAGGGGAAGCTGCCCCGGGCCCAGTCATTGTTGTGGGGCCCAAGGCAGCTTCCCCTTGAGCCTGCACTGCCCACAAATAGTTGATAAGTAGATTCAGGAGGGTCCAAGAAAATGTTTGCCCAGGGTCCAATCAATATTAAAGACGGCGTACAAGAATCGGGGGAAAACAGGAAGTGAGTGAAGCCCACCTGTGACAACGCCCGGGGGGGATAATACAGGTGGGAGGACCTTCTATAGATAGTAGAAGAAAGTGACCTTTGTGGGATATTTCTGTATGCTGCTGTGTCTATGGCATGACAGCAGATCCATTATCAGAGTATTTATAGAGCTTCTTCTACAGAGAAAATGTGACCAAAGAAAATCCACCATCTCTTCCTGGAGGCCAACCTTCTAAAATTAGATGGAAGCCGGACCTACCTGCATGACATTTAGCTTGTTAAAGTTCTGACAGTCATAAACAACAGATGTGTTTTGTTTTTTTCCCTTTTAGAAATAACTGTTTACACCTTTTATGGAGCTTTTTTTTGTATCTCAGAGCTGCTGATCTCCTGCAACCTCTTTATACTACTTTCTGTCTACATGACCCAGACCCAGAGTGTCAGATACACATCAAAGCTCGGCACCGGCAACCGCTTCCTATTGGTGACAACACAGAGGACTAGACAGATAGATAGATAGATAGATAGATAGATAGATAGATAGATAGATAGATCTAAAAATTATAGATAGATAGATAGATAGATAGATAGATAGATAGATAGATAGATAGATATACAGGGGCAGATCCACAAAGAAATTACGCCGGCGTATCTATTGATACGCCGGCGTAATTTCAAAATTCCCGCGTCGTATCTTTGTTTTGAATCCTCAAAACAAGATATGACGGCATCTCGGCTAGATCCGACAGGCGTACGTCTTCGTACGCCGTCGGATCTTAGGTGCAATTTTTCGCTAGGTGGTGTTTCCTTTGAAATCCGCGTCAAGTATGCAAATTAGCTATTTCCGACGATCCACGAACGTACGACCGGCCGTCGCATTTTTTTATGTCGTTTCCGTTCGGCTTTTTCCGGCGTATAGTTAAAGCTGCTATATGGTGGCGTACTCAATGTTAAGTATGGCCGTCGTTCCCGCCTCGCATTTTGAATTTTTTACGTCGTTTGCGTAAGTCGTCCGTGAATGGGGCTGGACGCTATTTACGTTCACGTCGAAAACAATGACGTCCTTGCGACGTCATTTGGAGCAATGCACCCTGGGATATTTTAGGGACGACGCATGCGCAGTTCGTTCGGCGCGGGGACGTGCTTCATTTAAATGAAACACGCCCCCTACCCGCCAAATTTGAATTCCGCGCCCTTACGCCGCGAGAGATACACTACGCCGACGTAACTTACGGCGCAAATTCTTTCAGGATTCAAACCAACAAAAAGTAAGTTACAGCAGCGTAGATACGCTGCGCCCGGCGCAGATGTATGTGGATCTGCCCCACAGTCTCTGTCTATCCATCTATCTCTCTCTATCTCTCTCTCCTTCTCCTTTTTCTCTCTCTGTCTCTCTCTCTCTTCTTTCTCTCTCTCTCCTCTTCTCTCTCTCTATCTGTCCCTCTTTCTCTCTCTCTCTTCTTGTCTCTTCTTTCTCTCTCTCTCTCCTCTTCTTCTTTCTCTCTCTCTCTCTCTACTCTTCTTTCTCTCTCTCTTCTCTCTCTCTGTCTCTCTCTCTCTTCTCTTTCTCTCTCTCCTTTCTCTCTCTCTCTTCTCTTTCTCTCTCCCTTCTCTCTCTCTCTCTACCTGTCTCTCTCTCTCTCTCTCTCTCTCTACCTGTCTCTCTCTCTCTTCTTTTCTTTCTCTCGCTTTCTCTCTCTCACTCTTCTCTTCCTATCTCTCTCTCTCTCTCCTTTCTCTCTCTCTCTGTCTCTCTCTCTCTCTTCTTTTCTTTCTCTCGCTTTCTCTCTCTCTCTTCTCTTCTTTCTCTTCTCTATCTCCTTTCTCTCTCTCTTCTCTTTCTCTCTCTTCTCTCACCTTTTTCTCTCTCTCTCTCCTCTTTCTCTCTCTCTCTTCTTTTCTTTCTCTCTCTCACTCTTCTCTTTCTCTCTCCTTTTTCTCTTCTCTTTCTCTCTCTCTCTCTCTCTCTCTCTCTCTCTCTCTCACTATTCTCTCTCTCTCTCTTTCTCTCTCTCTCTCTCTCTCTCTCTTTCTTTCTATCTATCTATACAATGCCTTGAAAAAGTATTCATACCTCTTGAAATTTTGTAGAGACATCCCCAAAAAGACTTGCAGTTGTAATTGCAGAGAAAGGCGGCTCTACAAAGTATTAACTCCGGGGGGCGCTAT